>NC_133619.1:629112439-629206626 GCF_048593235.1 Sminthopsis crassicaudata
TCAATTAGAAGTGTCCTAAAATAGACTGAGCTGCCTCTATTAAGAATGAGCTTTTAACAAATTGCTAGATGACCACAGGTTGGAGATGTTGTAGAGAAAATCCCTCATCATCTAAGGCTTGAATTAAATGACCCTTGAGGTGCCTTTCAAATCTGAGATTTGGGAAAATACTTATATCATAAAGTGTTCAAGTCACGACTCTAAAGGTCTTGCTGCAGGAAGGAGATAAAAGCTAACAGAACCCAGCACCACAATAATGAAAACAAAGCAGGAAGGAAAAATGCCTACTTCTTGTTCCCAGGCATGGGATTTCACATCTCTAATTATAAGTTATAATTGTTATATCTTGTTATAATCTATAAAATATTATATAGATAGATAGATAGATATCTATCTATATCTATATATACATACATATATATATGTAACAATATAACATTGTTTTATATATATATATATGATATATATATAATATATATATAAAACAATGTTATATTGCTACAAAACATTTGAAAACCACTTCTCAGATAATAATTACAAATAGAGTTGTAATTAGAACAGGGGCCCTGAAACTATCTATAAGGTGGTGACTTAGAGAGGGGAGGACTCATCACTTTGTTTGTTTCACTAGGCATTTTCCCACCAGTATCTGTTACCTAAGCACAATGCCCCCTAGGTCACAGTCCTCCTCAAGTTTTGTCACCATGTTTCAGTGCTCTGAAGACTCATTTCCCCTTCTCATCCTGGTTGGGGTATTACTTGAGTCCATCAGAAATCTACTCCAAAACTAAATTTGTCCCAGAATCAAGATTTCTGAGTTACTATAGAGATAACACATGTAAAGTGTTTTTCAAGCCTTAAAACATTGTATAAATTCTAGCAATGACCACGACTACATAAAATGTTTAATTTGTTCTTTTTCTGGTTTGGTCTATTTTCTTCCTCTTCCTCATATTCCTGCTGCATTTTTTATTTTTATCAAATATAAATTTTACTTTGAAATAAGTTTTTAATTACATTTTCTTAATTTCAAAAGAACAAGATTTCATATCAAAATTAATTTTTTAAATAATAGTTTTGGAAAAAACAAAACCATTTACATTTTATGAATACTTTAATATTAAATACATTGCATTGGAGTAGTGGTATACTTTGAGAAAATTGCTTTATATATGTCTTCATCTCTTCTCCCCTAACTTGTTCTTCAACCCTTTATAATCTGGTTTCTGACTTATAACTCAAATGAAAATGTTTTCCCATAATTATTTTAAATCTCTCAATTACCAAACTTGATGGTCTTTCTTCAACCGTAATCCTCCTTGAAATCTCTTCAGGTTTTAATTCTATTAATGATTTATGTGGGTTTATTTTATATCCTGGAACTTTGCTAATGTTATTTCAACTAGGTTTTTGAGTGGATTCTCTAGAAGTGTCTAAGTATACAACTTTGTCATCTGCAAATTTTGATAGTTTTGTTTCCTGTTTGCTTATTATAATTCTCTCAATTTATTTTTCTTCTCTTATTGCTCTTTCTACTATTGATAGTGGTGATAACTTCCATCCTTGCTTCATCTTTGATCTTACAGGGAAGTTTATATAGTATTGGAATTGTTCTTTAGATGTTTCATAAAATGCACTTTTTCATATCTGTGCATTTATGGGGACTTTTTCTTGTGGAGCTCATTGATGGCTTATTCAATTTCTTTTTCTGGATAAGTGATTCCTAGTGGCAATCCAAGTTTCTTTGCCTTTCAGAATATTATATTCCATACCTTTTGATTTTTGAAAGTGGAAGCTGCCAGGCCCTGGGTAATCCTGATTGTAGCTCCTCAATGTTTGAATTGCTTCCTTCTGGATACTTGCAATATTTTCTCCTTGATTTGATAATTCTGAAATTTAGCTACAATGTTCCTTGGAGTTTTCATTTTGGGGTCTTTTTCAGGAAGTGATCAATGAACTCTTTCAATGGCTATTTTACCCTGTTTCTAGAACATCTGGGCAGTTTTCCTTAATGATTTCCTGAAAGATGAGTCTAAATTCTTTTTTTATCATGGTTTTCAGTAAGTCCAATAATTCTTAGATTGTCTCTCTTAGATCTATTTTCCAGGCCAGTTGTTTTTCCAATGAGTTATTTTACATTTTATTCTAATTTTTTTCACTTTTTTTTGTTTTGTTTGACTGATTCTTGAAGTCTCATTGATTCATTCACTTCCATATGTTCAATTTTTAGTGAGTTATTTTCTTCAGTTATCTTTTTTATCTCCTTTTGTATTTGTCCAATTAAACTTTTATATGAAGTGTTTTGTTAGCTACATTTTTTTTCCATTTCACAGATTTTGTTTTTCAATGAATTCGTTTCTTTTTCATATTTATTTTGTAAGGAGTTGTAGCTTTTTCCTTTTCAGATAATTTATCAAAAGATAATTTCTGATTTTCCTTTTCCATATCATCTTGCAAAGATCTCATTTCCTTTCTCCATTTTTCTTCTCTCTTTTAAGATCCTTTTTGAATTCTTCAAAGAGAGTCTTTGTGAAATAGCAGCCACCTCATATCACCTTTTAGAGCTTCATCTGGAACTGGCTTGCCTTTAGAATCCTCAGGGTTTGAGGTCTGTTCTTCTCTTTCTCCATAAAAGCTATTTTTGTTTTTGTTTTTGTTTTTTTGCTCATTTTTTAAGGACTGATCTTAAGGAAAAAGAGGCTTTAGTTTGCCCTGGGGTCAATATTGCTGACTGACTTCTTGTTCTGAGTAAGTGTGGCCACGTCCTTTTTTTTTTTTTTTTTTTTTTTTTTTTTCTGGGATTCTGGGGTTCAGAGGCTCACAATTTCCCTTGTGTATTTGTTTTGGGTGTCTCAGAGCAAATCTGCTGACCCACCAGCTTGAAACCAGAACAGAGTAGCCTGAGTCTCACAGTATATTCTTGTGGAATCTACTGTGTGTGGACACTCTACAGAGTGTGGACTCTGCAATGCCCCTGGCTCCTTGCCCAAGGCTTTCTGACCTGTGGTCTGAGTTTGGCAGCCTCTCCCTGTCCAATTGAAACAGACCTTTTCTGAAGTTCTTCCAAAGTATCTTCTCCTGGAAATTTGTTGTCCTCCAAATATCTGTGGGTTTTCTCACTCCAAAACCAGTTCAGAAGCTTACTTTTCTGTTCATTTGAGAGAAGTTCAGAGGAGGTCAGAGACATGTCTACTCTCCATCATCTTGGTTCTGCCCCCCAATTTCTTTTTCTAAGATTTTAAGTTATTTAAATATTCTATTTCCTCTTCTATTAATCTGGGAAATTTGCATTTTTGCAAATATTTACCATTACACTTAGATTGTCAGATGTACTGGCATATAATTAGGTAAAATAGTCACTAATTGTTTTAATTTCTTCTTCATGGGTGGGGAATTCATTGTTTTCATTTTTGATACTGACAATTTGGCTTTCTTTTTTAATCAAATTAGTCAGTGGTTTATCTATTTTTTCATAAAACAAGCTTCTAGTTTTATTTATTAGCTCAATGGTTTTCTTACTTTCAATTTTATTAATCACTTCTTTGATTTTCAGGCTTTCCCATACAGGTTTAATTTGTTCTTCTAGTTTGCTTTAATTGCATACTCAATTAATTGATCTGTTCTTTCTCTCTTTTATTGTTGTAAGCATTTAGAGATATAAAATTTCCCCTAAGTACTATTTTTACTATATCTTATAAATTTTGGTATATTTTCTGATTGTTGTCATTCTATTTAATAAAAATTATTGTTTCTAGGATTTGTTTTTTGACCCACTCATCCTTTACGATTTGATTATTTAATTTCCAATTGATTTTAATTGTTTTTTATGGCCCTTTGTTAAATATAATTTTATCATATTAATACCTGAAAAGGATTCATTTAATTTTTCAGCTTTTTGTGATAGGGTTTCTATAGAATTACCAATTGGCCTAAATGTCTTTACAGGTATTATTTCTTGATGTCTAATTGAATCATTGGGATCTATGTGTCCAATACTAATTGTTACAGAATTGTTTTATTCAATGAGATTTTGCAACTCCTTTTCCATTGGCTGATTCTATTTTTAAGGAGTTGCTTTCTTTTGTTCTAATAGTATTTTATTTTTCTAAATACATGCAAAAATAGTTTTGAACACTCATCTTTGCAAAACCTTGTATTCCAGTTTTTTCTCCCTTTCTCTCCCTCCCTTTCATTTAGACAGCATGCAATCTAATATAGGTTACATGTGCAATTTCTTCTAAATATATTTTAAGGAATTTTTTTTTTCTTTAGTGAATTTTTGAGCGTTCTTTTTTCCATTTTTATGCTTCCTTTACCAAGTTCTTGACTATTTTTTTTCATGATTCTCTTTCATCACTCTTATTTTTCCCAAGTTTTTCTTTTTTGATTTAAAAAAAAAAAAAAAGTTGAAGATCTTTCAGGAGTTCTTTTTTGGTCTAAGTCAAATTCACATTTTGGAGGCTTTGGAAGTATCTGTTTTGACATGCTGGCATTCTTTTGAGTTTATGTTTTGAGCTTTCCCATCACCCTAGTATCTTTCTATATTCATCCTATTTTTTGCACATTTTCCAGACTATTTCATTACATTTAATTTTATGTTAAAGTTGGGCTCCATTTCTAGAGTGGAGGGAATCGTTTCAAATTTGCACTAAGGGCACAGGACCTCCCCACTAATCTGCTCTGAGGATCAAGGCCTCCTGTTGATTTGTTGAGATTCAGCTTGCTATTGGCTTTCCCAGTCTCCCCCTGCACTGAATTATGACTTTCACCCAAGTGAGGCAGAATTTGCCTACCAAACTTCCAAATCATCTTGGACTGGAAATTAGATTTGAGAATATCCTTTTGTTGGTTCTTCCATTCCAGAATTAATTTTGAGACATTATTTTATAATTGTTTGAAAATGAATTTGGGAGAGTTCAGGTGAGTTCCTGTTTTACACTATCGTATTGACTTGGCCCCCCAAATATGCCTACTACTACTATCACAGCAACAACAATAGCAACAAAAGTAGCTATTGCTGTTGTTATGATCACTACCACAACAGTACCACTGTAAATCTGTGGTCCAGTCTGAGCAAAATCAAAGAGAAGCAGAATTTGAAGCCAAGAAAATCAGATACATGGCTTTCCTATCTTCTCTTTACTAAACTCTTTTCTACTTTTCATCCTCTGTTCTTGCTTCTAAAAACATATATAGAAGCAGTCGACTGGTCCTAAAGCCCTAAAGTCAAGTCTCATGCTACAGAGGGCATGAAATTGAAAATCCCTCCATTTTCTGACCCCTTTTTCCTGCTTCTACAGAAACTCTGGACAGAAGAATGAAATGCTTCTGGGTATAGAGCTGTGGGAAGGTTGGGGGCCAGACTGAGATTTTTAGATGAAAAATAGACCAGACAGGAAAACAAGGGGCGAAGCTCTTGTGATACCTATATTGTTGAAACTGAGCTTACCCAAAAGTAGCCAAGGCTTTGACAGCAGGGATAGAAAAGAAAAATCTGACCTATTTGGCCATCTAAGTACCTTTATTCTGAAAAAGGGAATCACCTTAGCAAGGAAGTGAAATTGGGTTTTAACCTGAGCTAAACAAGATTTCCAAAAAAGCCCTCTCAGAGGTGATGAAGTTGCTCCTTTTTTCCTAGAGAAGAAAACTGTGTTTGTATTCATTCCATCTGCATTCTTAGATTAATTTCATCGAGAAAATGATTTGAAGACTGGGAACTATTGAATGATACCCTCAGTATTGAATAGGATGTATGTTTGGGGATATTTTTTGGTATAAAAGGGATTGCTTTTTGTCTCTCCAATCTTGTGGAGCCTTTGCTACTCATCCATCCAGAAGATTATAGCTAGTCCAGACCTTAGATCTTAAGAAATAGGGTGAGCTTGGGCTGACTATTTAACTGGAACAGATAAGTCTTCTTCAAGGCAAAGTGTAACATTCCATTTCCTGTGCTCCATGTGCTCTCTCCATCTCTGTCTATGAAAACATGTGTTGTAATATCACAAATTAACATTTAACTACCACTTTATGATTTGCAAAGCCTTTTACAAATATATCATTTTTCCTCAAACTAACTCTGGTAGGTAGGTGCACTCTCCTGATCTGCATTAGGATAATGATGCTTCATTGATGACCTGCACCAGGGTTAGGGGGCCTGTTTTATAAATGAGAAAACTGAGGCAAGCAAAGGTTAAATGACTTACTCATAAGTGTGTGAGGCAAGCTTTGAGCTCAGGTTTTCCAGACTCCAGATTCAGCTCTTTATCCAAATAAGAATGACAATGAGAAAGAGAAGGGAGGGAAAGATGACATTTATACAGCACTTTAATGTTTGCAAAATGCTTTATAATTATTATCTCATTTTATTCTCACAACAATCCTGGGAAGGTATTATTATCTTCATTCTAACAGATGAGAAAATTGAAGCAGGAAGAGATTAAGTGAGGGTGGCTAGTAAGCATACTCTATAGTACCGGATTTGGATTCTAGAAAACTCATGAGTTCAAATCTGGCCTCAGAAGCTTACAAATGTGTGCCCTGGGCAAATCATTTAACCCTGTTTATCTCAGTTTCCTCATCTATAATATGACCTGGAGAAGGAAATGGCAAACACCTCTGATGTCGCTACTGAGAAAATCCCAAATGGAGTCATAGAAAATTAGACAAAAATGAAACAACTAAAGAACAAGAAGAGATTGATTAATTTGCCTAAGTTTACAAGTTAGTTAAGGGCCTGAGGTTATATTTGAAGGCAAGCCTTCCTGTGTCCAAGTCCAATATTCTATCCTTTAGGACCATATGCTACTTTTAAGACTTAATTCAGGTGCTAGTAGAGCCATAGTGGACACTTTTTTGTACACAGGGAAAATGACAGATTGGTTAAGGGAGGTCACCTACATTATGACTACCAAGTGAATAAAGTCTGTCCTGGAGTACTTTGGGGTTTCTAAATTGCTGAAGGAGAAGACTAGGGGAGGAACCATGTCTCCCTTCAAATGATACTTTAAACACCACCATTAGGTGGAGTTAACTAATTCTTGGACAAAAATAAACCTAGTCTACTTGGAATGGTGTATGTCACTATTTGGTGAAGCTTACCTTGATTTTCTTCAGTTGCTGGTCCCCCCCACACACATTAATTTTCCTTTCATTTTATTTATTTCTACACGCGTTGCATCCTTCAGTAGAATATGAGCTCCTGAAGGATTTTGGTCTTTTTATTAGCAGAGATCATGTTACAAATTGATTGTGTTTCTAGATGGTACAGTGGATACAACACCTGATATAGAGTCAAGAAAACCTGATTTCACCTTCCTCTTCAGACAGTTAATAACTGGATCATCCTGGGAAAGTCACCTAAACACCTTCAGCCTCTGTTTCCTCATTTTTTAATTTTTTTTTTACATAATAGTATTTTATTTTTACCCAGTTACATGCCACAAAAATTTTAACATTCATTTTTTACAAGATTTTGATTTCCAAAAATTTTTCCCGCCCTCTTCCCTTTCTCCCTCCCCTTCCCTTTTCAGAAGAAAGTAGTTTGATCCAGTTTATACATGTACTATCATGGAAAACATATTTCCATATTAGTCATAGTTGTGAAAGAAAAAACAGATCAAAAGGAAAAAGAAACAGGAGAACAAATGAAGTAAGTGAAAAAATGATGTTTTTATTCAGAGTCCTTCAGTTCTTTATCTGGTTATGGATAGTATTTTCCTTCATGAGTTCTTTGTACTTGTCTTGGAACATCTTGTTGCTGAAAAGAGCTGAGCCATTCATAGTTGATCATCACACAATGTTGCTGACACAATGTACAATGTTTTCCTGGTTCTGATCATTTCACTTTGTATCCGTTCTTTCTAGGTTTTTCTGAAATCGGCTTGTTCATTTCTTGTTGTATAATAATTCTAAATTCATATTATTCATATATCACAATTTTCTCAGACATTCCTGGGCTTATTTTCAAGATTTTACTACCATGAAAAGGGTTACTAGAAATATTTTTTTTTCACATGTAGATCCTATTCCTTTTTTTATGATTTCTTTGGAATACAGACCTAGCAGTGATATTGCTGGGTCAAAGAACATACACAACTCGATTGTCTTTTGAGCATAGTTCTAAATTATTCTCCAGAATGGTTGGATCAGTTTCCTTATCTTTAAAAGGGAGATGGCAATAACATCTTTCGATAAAATGAGGTGTTTTAAAAATGTGTTGCAAACCTTAAATCTTCTTTAAAAATGCTAGTTATTGTTGAATTCTGGCTCACAAGTGGTCTTCCTTGTTTTGAAAGAAATTTATTTTTGAGATTTTGATTGGTTGAAGTGCGTCAGAGGAAGGTCACTGAGTTACAGTGGTAACTCCTTCCTTTGATGCAAAACAACAACTCATAATTAACTCATCATCTCATTGTCTTACAGAGTGGTGTGGGTTGAGCAGTTTGTGACTTGTCCCTGGTCATAAGTCAACTCTGTGACAAAAGCAGGATTTTTAGTCAGGTCTTCCTAATTTCAATTCTAGCTCTTTATTCATTATACTATTCTGTCTCCCTTAACTAGGGCATCCTGTTCTTCCTATTTTCCTGTCCTGGGCTAGCCTGATAAGAAAGAAGACCAGTTTGGGAATCAGAAGACCTGGGGGCTATTCCTTACTTAGTGACTTACAACTTCTATAATCTTTAGAGTGGATCTTCCCTTCTCTATAGAGTTTAGCTTCCTAATTCATAAAAATAAGGAAAAGAGGTTAGATCACAGAAACACAGACTCCAGAAGTAATTAAATCCAACTCACATGCCTCAGAGAAGATGCCCTGGACTAAATCCTGATGACTGGTTGTCTACCTAGAATCTATAGAGCTCCTGGCTTCTTTCAAGTCCCAGCTAGAATTCCACCTTCTTCAGGAAGCTTTTCTTATTTCCCCTTAATAAAGTTCCTTTGCTCTGTTAATTATTTTCAGTTTATCCTGTGTATACCCTGTTTGTGCTTAGTCCTTTGCATGCTGTCTCTTCCATTAGACTAAAAAACTATTTTTTTACTTTGTTTTGCCCTTCTTTGTATCCTCGGACCTTCTACCTACTTTCCTGGCACACAGTAGGCACTTTATCCACATCAATTAAAGAAACAAAAGAATGATAGTGAGAGATACCTATTATTAGTCCCATTTTACAGTTGAGAAAACTCAGAGAGACAAAAGGTAATAAATTGCTTAGGTAATATAGCTAGTCAATGTCTAACAAAAAATTGAACTCAAGCCTTTCTGATTTCAAGTCCCACATTCTACTTATTATGCTTCTAGCTACCTATTTCATAGGGTCTTGGAGAATGGTGCTTTGCAAGCTATAAGCACCAGCCTAATGCCAACAATGCCATCTTCTTCATCATCGTTATCTTTTTTTGCTCCTCCTGACTTGTAAAGTGAAGAATCTGAGCTTCTAAGAATTTAGGTTTCCAACTCTTAGAGTATTTTCTTCTAATCCAATGCTTCTAATAAGTGAGATGAAGTTAAAGAAAGATTATAGAGATCATATTTGCATTGGGGTACCAGAATTAAGTATAAAATAATAGATTTTTATTTATGTAAAACTTTAAGGATTGTAAAATATGGTTTCTCAGTCTTTCTCTTTCCCTCTCTCTCTTTTTGTCTTCCCCCCTTTCCACCTCCATTTCTCTCTCTTTCTCTCTGTCTCTCTGTCTCTGTTTCTCTCTGTGTGTCTCTTTGTCTCTATCTTTCTGTCTCTATCTCTGTTTCTCTCTCTCTTTCTCCCTCCCCTTTTCTTCTTCCTCCACTTTTTCCCACTCTTTCTCTGTCTCTCTTAACACTCCTTCAATTATACTAACTGAACTAAGATTTATGAGACATCCTGTAGTTAACTCATTCCCCCCCCACAACAACTGTGTAAAATAAATAATATAAGTATAATTAGACTTATTTTACAGAGGAGGAAACTGGGATGCAGAAAAATAATATGATTACCCATAGTCATGTAGCTAGTATGTGTCAGAGGAAGGAATCTATTTAAGTTTCTCTTGGCTCCTAAGGCCATCTGTCTTATTTATTCTGCTTTTCAAAATATCCATTAATATATAGAAATTAGTGAAGCCAACAGATAAATGAGTCCTCCAAAAATTACATATCTCTTAATACTCTCAACAACAGCAACAAAATAGTAATAACTGTTACACTGAGAGAATGATAGAATCATAGGTTCAAATCTGAAGGGAAATTTAGAGATTATTTAATCTAATATCATTTACAAAGAAAAACTGAGAGCTAGGGAAGTAAATAATTAGTCCAGAAGTATACAGATATTAAACAGAATATGGAAAATTTGAACCTAGGTGCTTTGACTCACAATCCACTCTTATTTCTACTACATTATATCACTTTTAAAAAAGCCTTTGTAGCTACCCCAACTTTCTGACATGGGAGTTCTTGCTTTCCAAGTCTTCCCTAGAACAGAACACACACAAGTCTTGGGATTTTCCTAAAAGGATTGTCAATTCTCTAATTGCCCAATTCCAAGCCTTCCCACCCCCTCGCTTTGTCAAGCCAGGTCTTAAACAGTACAAAGAATTTTACCACCCACTGAAAATGAAATCTCTACCACAAACACCTCCTCTCATCCCCCCAACTTTCCTTACTTCCTTCTCTTTTGCCAACTGTTTAAAAAGGAAAAAAAATCATAGGCATGAAGATCTATTCAGCTGCATTAATTATAGCTTCATATTAGGATATCTAGAAATTCTCCCACTCAGATATTTCCAAAATCTAGGAGACAATGTCACCAATTAGTTTGACAATTAAATTACTATTTTCTTAACAGAGTTTAAAAGCCATCCTCAAAGTTCTTCATTAGCACTTCTCCTTGTCAACATTGCTTAGAATCCCACTTATCAAATATGTTCTTTTCTCTATGGCCAGATCCTCTGCCAGGGCAAACAGATATTCCATAACATCTTCAAAAATTTTGCATTTTCTCTTTGGATGAGAGCCATTGGCCAAAAAGATCTCGAATGAAGAGCCAAGACAAAGCAGGCATCAGAGTAAAAGTAGATAAGTAAAGTTTGAGTTCAAATAAAGAGTCACAAGTACAATTTGAGGGAGACAGGACTTGATTGCAGTCTATCTCTTAAATATTTTTATATATCCTATAATTATTTTGAAAGAAATTTCTTTTTTGACTTCTCTTTCCTAAGTTTTGTTAGTAACATACAAAAAGGCTACCATTTTTTAATCAATTCATTTTCTATCCTACTTCTTTACAGAAGTATTTGTCCTATTGTCCTATTATTGCATAGGAGCTTTATAAGATGGCTTCTTTCTCTCTTTTTAAACACTTTATATGATATTGAAGTTCATTGTTATTTGAATGTTTAGTAGATTTACTTTTATGTCCTTTATAAACTACATCTAAACTACAAGTTCAGTATAAATCAAGAGCATTGCATGTCAGTCAAAAGGCAAATGAGATATTAGATTCTAGAAACAGAGGCATAGTGTACAAGAGAAGGAAGCCGATACCCTGGTATACATTGCTTCTTTAGATAGATAGAGAAATAGATAGACAGGCAGATAGATAGATAGATAGATAGATAGATAGATAGATAGATAGATAGATGATAGCAGAAGGAATGACATAGATTTTAGCTTTTCAAAAATCATAGATTTTAGCTTTTCAAAAATCAAATGGAAACAATATGAGGGTTAAATTACAAAAGGGAACAACTTGAGGAATGAAGTCCAGTAAGGACTGTGTCACATTTTATGAAAGACATTGACGAGCTGAAATTGAGCAAGTAGAATAGTGATTTGAATGAACTCCATGATTTATGAGAATCAGTTAAAAGCTCTGAGAACGTTTCACTTTGAGAAGAGCAAAGGGATATGGTTGCTATTCTTCTTTCCCATTTTTCCAAACCATTTTGAATTTTATCTTTAGGAAGATATAGATTTATTTTACTTGGCCCTAGAAGGCATAATTAAGAATAATAAATGGACGTTGATGAAGGCAGTTTTATTCTCATTACAAAGGTTAAAAAAATCCCAAGAATTAGATTGATCCAAAGACAAAAAAGGGATATATATATACAAAATTTTCTCATCCTTGGGGCTCCTTCAAGCAGAGATTAGATTGATCCATTATCAGGGTTGTGATAGAAGGGGTTTCTGTGGAATCACTAATTAAATTACATGACTTCCCAGGTGTTTTCCAACTCTAAGATTCTGGATTCTAGATTTCAAGAGGGTCAAGTAAATCTCAACAAATACCTACATACCATCTGATATAGAACTTGAAGGGCTTTAGGGATCATTGTGAGTTTGTTGCATTATTTTTAAAAAAAATTGAAAAAACTATATTGTCATCCACATTCAGTCCCTGCAGTACTCTTTCTGGATGCAGGTAGCTCTTTCCTTGACAAGTCTATTGGAATTGGACTGAATCCCCTCATTATTAAAAAGATGTACATCCATCAGAATTGACCATCACATAATTTGTTATTGCTATGTACAATGTTTTCTTGGTTCTACTTATTTCACTTAGCATCAGTTCACATTAAGTCTCTCCTCTTGATTGTTTCTTATAAAACAATAATATTTCATAATATTCATATATCATAACTTATTCAGCCATTCCTCAGCAGCTGATGGGCACCTATTCAATTTCCAGTTCCTTGCCACAACAAAAATGACTGTTACAACCATTGTTGGTCCTTTTCCTTTTTATGATGTCTTTGAAATATAGACCCAATAGAGTTATGGCTGGATCAAATGGTATGTAACCTTTTGGGCATGGTTCCAAATTGCTCTCCAGAATGGTTGGATCAGTTCCCAACTCTATCAACATTGTATTAGAGGCTCAAATTTCCCATATTACCTCCATATTACCTCCCACATTTATCATTACCTTTTCCTGTTATCTTAGATGTTGAAAAATTGTCCATGAATATGTTTTGAAAACAAAAAGCTTTAATAAAATTTATTTTTAAAAATCAAAACCTTCTAGAGCCTGACCTCCTTTGGCAAAATCTTGGAGAAGACATGGTCACTTCCTTCTATTGTGCCACAGTTCCCTTTTAAAGTTCTGACCCAGTTTCCCTAATTGTCCCATTCAGTTACTCTGCCTCAGGTTATAACCATTCCCTCTTAATGTAAGGATAAAGGTCTCATATCTTAGACCTAGGTTATAATCATTCCCTCTTAATGTTTGATGAGATAAAGGTCTTTATCCATAGTAGACATCATTAGAATATCAGGAGCTTCTCCAGTACCTCCCTCCATTATGCCTGCCTCTATTATGTCATCCTCATCCTAGGTTCCTCCCCCCATTAGGTCATCCCCATCCAGGTACCTCCCCCCTTATGTCATTGTTCTTGTTACCCCATAAAAGAATCTTGTATTGGACATTCACTGCTGGATTCTTTGAGACTATAATCTCATTCAACTCTGGGACCAAATCATGGATCCACGTGGTCCCAGTAAATCTTTCCATTAAATAAATTATTAAATTGTTCTCTAATCTCTATCTTGTTCAGTTTCTCGGCATTATACTTCCTCCCATGAGATACTCAAGAAAATCCTTACTTGTGCTCCATTCTGCTTGAAGAGGTTTTTATGAGCCAACTTAGGAATGTAGCTCCCATTGATAAAGTTTTCACAGAAAAATTCACAGAATGAGAAAATGTCACAATGAGGACATCAAAGGTTATTTAAGTTATCCTACATCAGCATAGTGGTACATTGGAAAATGAACTTTATTTGGGACCAGAGGATCTGTGCTCAAATCCTCAGTGGACTCCTTAAAATCTTGAGAAATTCATATTCAATGAATATGGCTTTTCCTCATCTGTAAAATGTGAGGTTTAAACTAAAAGGATTCTAAAATGCCTTTTAGCTCTCATTCTTTGATCACACAAGCAAGAGACTCCTCTGATAATAATAGTTGTTGAATTTTTAAAGAGAGATAATATGGCATGGCAGAAAATTGAATCTGGACTTTGGAAGAACTGGGTCAAAATCTTGTCTGAGATTCTAGGAAAGTCCTTTCACTTCAGCCTCTCAGTTTCCTGCTCAATTTTCCTGTGAAGACAACATGAAAACAAGTATATACAAAGCAAGCTATAAATGAGATAAAAGAAGGAAAGTACTAGAATTAAAATAAATTAAGAAAAACTTCCTTTAGAAGGTGGGTTTTTAAAGGCAGCCAAGAAGGTCAGTAGTAGGAATGGAAGAGGGAGAGCATTCTAGGGATGTTGTCTATTGTCCCCTCATTAAACTGTTGGGCTCCTCGGGATTTTCTTTGTCTCTGAAATTACTTAGCAGGATTCTTGACACATAGTAGGGACTGTGTAAATGATAATTTCCTAGCTCCTAGTTTTGTATTCCAATATCAAATAGACAATTGCTAATCCATTTTCCGACATGACACCTTTAATCTGAAAAACAGCAGAATTTTAAAGCACAATTCATTCATAAGCTAAGCACTATTTTCACTGGATTTTACAGATCAAGCTCAATAAACATGAGGGTAACCAGAGTATGAGCAACTACAAGACCCAGACCCATCACTGAGAAAGCAGTAAATTCACAAGTATTAAATAGGATCTCTTGACTTCTCCATACAGAGAAAGCCAGTCTATGATCTTCTGTTATGATTTATCATCTATTATATGAAGTCATATCTAATCCTATCAGGTAAGTGATGCAGTGGGTAAAATACTGAGCCTTCAGACAGGCAGACCTAAAAGCATCCCCAGCCTTAGACACTTGAGTAATTGTGTCCACTTAAATTCATCTGCCTCAGTTTGCTCATCTCTGAAGTGGGGATTATGATAACGCTAGTTGTTGTGTTGTGAAGTTGTGAAAATTAAATGAGATGATATTTGTAAGGTTTACCACAAACCATTGAAGCACTATGTAAATGCTTGCTATGTACCTAAAAGAATTGTCTCTATTTTATGGTGGCAGCAATTGTGTGAGTTGGGGAGGAGATGCCAGCTGAGTAATCATTTTCTTTGATTGCATCTTTAACTAATCTTAATGGGGGCATGCATGGCTAGAATGATAATATTTTTGCCAGCTGATATATTTTTGTTTCCTATTGTAAAAAATAATTATACTATCTCTTGATAGGCTTTCTTGAAAAATCCATGTTGTACAAACCTATTTACATAAGAGAAAAATAATTACATAGTGCCTGAGAGGAGGGGATCTGTGGCACAATATTCACAGATATCAATTTTTTTACTATTAGCCTTGATCATGTTTATAAAGGCTGTCACTGGGTGCATGATCATGTAATCCCGCCCCTGATTAGGTAGCTGGCTAGGTGATATAATATCTAGAAGTCAGAGACACAAAGATAATAAGTGTATAAATGATACAGAATTCAAATCCAATTTTTCTTGACTCCAGATACAGATCACTATCCACTAGTTCCTTCTCCTTCTGCAAAAAACAGAAAAATGGTCATCCAGATTCTGCTTGAAGATTTCCAATGAAATAAAACCCACAATATCTGAAGATGATCAATTAACCAGTTAATTTGGGGATAGTTCAAAAAAAGGGAGGCTTCTAGCTTGAAGTCAGAAAGACCCAAGTTCAAATCCTACCTCAGACATTGCCTAGCTGTGTAACTCTGGGCAACTTGCTAACCTGTTTCAATTTCCCTACCTATAAAATGTGAGCAATGAAAGCATTTTTGGGATTGTTATCAGCATGAAGTGGATTAATATTTACAAATCAGTTTGCAAATCTTAAAGTACCTTGTAAATATTGTTGTTGCTATTTTTGTTATAAAATATCAAGATGATGAAATACAAAGATATTCATTTCAGAATACAGAATGCCCTAGTGAGCCTGATGCTCAAATTAATTTAAAAATATGCAACATTAGTATTATAATCACTAGAGTTGTGATTGGTTGGTTGTTTATTTGGCTACTTAATTGGTTCTTGTCCTTTGTTCTTGAAGAAGACCTACTTGACATTGGTACAGTGAGTCTGACTGGCTGATCAGACCATGCTCTACCGCAGATCAGGGAGAAGTAATCCATGTAAACATTTGGGATGGACGCTCTAACTTTGCACATCTCATGTTTCCTTTGCGCTACTTCAATCCTGTTTTGTTCACAGAGCCCAACACCATGCTGGGAAATCCTGCGCTATGTCATTGCAGCCTCTGAAACTGACATGCAACAAGGTATGATCAATTTCTCTCTCTTGTCATGCAATCAATTCCGGAGTTATTCAGAGATAACTTTAAAGTATCCTTGTATCGCTTCTTCTCACCACCATGTCAGCACTTGCCCCGTGTGAGTTTTCCATAAAACGGGTTTTTTTTGGACAAGTGTATATTTCACATTTAAACAAAGTGTCCAGCCCTTTAATTACACCCTCTGCAGTAGAATTTGCTTGTTTGGCAGCTTAGATCGAGAAAGGACCTCGGTGTCTGGTACCTTGTGCTTCCTGGGACAATTCAATTTAATTTCCTAGCTGGTATACTGTCCAGGTTTCCCAGGCATATAATAATGAGGTCAATACAACAGCTCTATAGATCTTCATTCTGTAGTAAGTCTAATGTATCTTTTCTCCCACTCTTTCCTTTGGAGCCTCCCATACACTGAACAAATTCTGGTCACCTCATTATCAATGTGTACATCCCTGCAAAATATACTGCCAAGATAAGTGAACTGTCCACAGTATTCAAAACTTCTTCAGGTGTTGCAACTGATGCTTCCACATATGGATACTGTGGTACTGTCCGGTATTGATGGTTCCCACATATGGATGCTGTGGCACTGTCCAGTATTAATCGTTATACATATGGATGTTACGGTGCTGTCCAGTATACTGCCTGTGTTTTCTTGTTGCTGATTGTTAGGTCAAAATGAGCACAAATAGCAGACAAATTGATTCATACTTTGTTGCATCTCAGCTTTAGAAGTTGCAATGAGTATACAATCGTATCTACTAAAAAAAAAAAAAAAAATCATATACAAACTATCCCTTTACTTTAGTCTTGGTTTATAGCCTTTTCAAGTCAATTTGCCATTACTGTAACAGCTGACCTTGATGCTGTTTATTCTCATGGAAGGCATTTGACAATATTGCTGAGAACATCATGCTAAAAACATGGAAGTTAACATATGGCATTGTTTCATTCCAGTGGTGACTGAGAAGAGCATCATCCATTATCAGTCACCTGGGTAAGCATGCAATCATGAAATTAATATGTAATTGGCGTATAATCAACTGTACACTATTTTATTTTTTGTACTACTAGTTAATTAATTAATTGTGATTTATTTGATGGATAATACTAATTCATTTCTTTGGGCAAACAAATTTTTACATAATTTTCCATAAGCCCTGATGATTGACAGTACCAAAGGCAATTGGTCAGACATATAGACTTTGTGCAGATCTCTATTCTGTTCCAGACATCTCTCTTGGAGTTGTTGGACAGCAAACACAATATCGACCGTCCCTCAGCTCTTTCTGAAGTCACACTGGCTCTCAGATAGATGACTATTTTCCAGCTGAAGGATTATTCTATTAAGGAAACTATTAACCAGCAATGACTAAGAGAGAGATCCCATTGTCACAGGGGGTCTGACAAGAGATTGTCACAAGACAATCTATTTCCTTTATCTTAATAGAGATGGATGATGAAGGCATCCTTGAACTCCTGGAGGATAATCTCCTCCTGCCATATAATGCAGAAAAATTCAGTCAGCATTTGTTTGGAGCAATGGACTTCCCCCTTTGTATGTCTCAGCTAGAATAGAATCAGCACCAGATACTTTGCTACAGGAAAGGAGCCTGATAGCCTTCCAAACGCCTTCAATTGGAACTTTGGCTAGAGAGGGATTGATTTCAATCTGAAGTAAATGATCGATGACTTCAACATTGATTGATGATGTTCTGTTGAGAATACTGTGCAAGTTTTCAGCCCATCTCACTAGGATCATGTCCTTGTTACTAATCAAAGGGACTCCATCAGCACTGCATCATAGAACTTTGGCCTATAAATAGCCTTCAGGGCATCATAAAAGCATTTTAGATTGTTACTGTCAGAATAAAACTGAATTTCATTTGCCTTCTTATTGAGCCAAGAATCCTGTATCTCTCTAAGCTTCTCTCGTACTGTACTTTTTACTGTTAAATGTTGTCTTCTTAGAGGTAGATGAACTATTCTGCTGATAAACCCTATGGAGTTCTTATTGGTCATATAACGGCTTTTGAATTTACCCATCATTTTTGCCAAACTAGTCTGCATGTTTACAAGTGTTTTGACCCAGATGAGTAAATGCAGTTTGTATACCAAATCTCTGAAAACTGCCAATGTCTTTTTTGTTCTGCTGTTGACAATCCTGTGTGGAATTAAGTTTCTCTCCAAGTTAGAAATAAATTTGAGAGAATACTCTAATCTGTTGTCATTACTTTATCTGGTGGACACCTTGCTTTGGGGCTATCACTTTTGTTATTTTACAAATATTTAGTTTGGAGAGTATAAGTCTATGATCAGTCCAGCACTTTGCACCACACATTGACTTGTCATTCTCATGTTCTGTCTATTTCTTCTCCGTAAAATGACATAGTCCATTAAATGCCAATATTTGCTGCAAGAGGGCATCCACATACTTGGGTTTAGATAAATAGAAGACAGTGTGGGTGATGAGAAAGCCACAAAGTACAGAAATTTTGGGTAGAAAGTGATCCTTGCTGCTGTTGTTTCTAAGCATTTCTCCCAAGGATTCTGCCATGTCTGGTAAACTGAGCCTGTTCTAGCATTAATTAAAGTCACAGGGAATTATAAATTTGTCCTCTTTTGTCACACTGATGATGAGAGTTTCCAGATCTTCATTTTTTTTTTTCTTTGACCTCATCTGGGTACTTCATCATGATAGCATAGGCAATGAAATGGTTGTGTGGCATTTTCTTGCAAGTGGAAATCACATTGTCATGAGTCTCATTCACTGCTTTTGGGAGGCATAGAAGGTTGTTGACTAGATTAATCTTGATTACAAAACGTGTTCTCCTTCCCCATGGCCACTCCAGGGAAACATGTATTCAGTTCTGACTTCAGTAAGCTGTCCTTTGTTTGCCAGCCTTGTTTCACTCAGATGCTATTTGGATGTGTTACCTGCTGAGTTTTCTCATATCAACAGCTATTTGTCTTTCGAGTCTATTTTATATTTTATATTTTCTATAAGTGTGCACACATTTCATGTACTGATGGTGAATGAAATAATCTTTGCAGAACTTTTTGTATATTTCTGGTGTGTTTTGACTGCACAATAGGATCCCTGCCTGGGCAGGTAATCAGGTCAGGATTGGGTAAGCAGACAATTTTTAAGATATTTTTTCTAGCTCCTTCTTCATATTAGGAATTGAGCAATCAGGTCTTTAAAGGCTGTTCAGATACCCATGGGACTGCTGAATCCCACTGCTGCTTCCAGTGAGAAGATGACCCTATGGTCTAGGTTACCTTGTGCAGGATTGTGCCTACAGCTCCCAGAGTATCTGCAACTGCTGTTTCATCCTTTGTCAATCACAACAGAACTTTAAAGTAGGTAAAATTGGTAAAATGGTGCAGGTGACAACTTTTGATTCACATATAAATTGCATTTAAGTGAGGCAGAGTTGCATTAAATTATTAGCTTTGCTATTTCTTCAAGAGTCATCACAGTTCAATGCCCTGGCAGAGTCAAGTGATGGCTCCAAATGCAGTGGATTATCTTGTTATCCTTGATATCTAACTAAGCTCTAAATACTCCAAATCTCCTGATTCAGTTGTCTTCATGGTCACTGAAACAAATTGTTTTCATTTGCCCTTTCCACCAGGGGAAATCTTCACATCCTTTGAGTAGACACCCTCCCTACCTTACTGATGAGTTTGAAATTCCTCAGTTCCCCTTAACCTGGGATAGCCCACCTGCCCAAATGATTTGCCAGAATGTGGCCTCTGTCCACACTTCTTGGAGCTACAGGTTAGATGGATCAGATGGATATCAAAGGTGGAACTTTCCTGTAAAGGACTCAGCAGCCCTCACCCCAGAAGTACTAATCTTCCCTGAACACAGTGCATACCTCTAGAGTTATGAAGGACCTCGAGGAAAGAACAAGAAATCTTTAATTTGAACAGAGTTATAGGAGACAAGATGGTCATCTTCAAGAATTTGAAAGGCTGGCTTATGGAAAAGAATTGTCCTGCTTGTCCCCAGAGACCAGAACTTAAAGTAATACAAGATAGAGAATTTGGGGGAACAGTGGCACAGGGGGAGGGGAGTAGGTTTTACTTAAGGGCCAAATAAAGGAGATTTCTAAAAATTAGGAAAATCCCCAAATGGAATGAACTTCTTAGGCTTCCTCATCAATAGAAGTCCTATAGTAATAACCATTATTAGCAATTCTATAACAGCATTAAGGTTTGCACAACATACTTTATAATTGTCATCTCATTTGATCCTCACAACAACTTTGGCAGGTAATTGCTGTTGCTGTTCCCATTATACAGAAGCAGAAAGGCTGTCATTTTTCCAGGATCACAAAAGCAGTAAGGGTCTGAGGTCAGATTTTAACACAGATATTGCTCAATTCAGGCTCGGAGAGCCTTAGTCTTCTAGCTAATTTTATGAAGACCGGATCAGCACAGTCAAATTGTTGAGGTAATTCTTTTAATGTATGCAAGTGCCTGGAATTAAATTCAAAAAGTAGCTTATTCTTATAATAGCATGTTGACTTAGAAATCACAAATAATCATTATTTTATATTGTATTTTTATTTATTTTTCTAATAATTTCTCAATTACATTTTCATCTACTTTAGGACCCAGCTTGAGACCAATTGGCCCTGATTTTCATAGACTACAAGGTCAAAAACATCCTTTTGGACCTTTTTCACATATACTCCTTTCTATTCAATCAATCAAAATGGAAGTAGCTATAGAGCTGTGATTTTATTTAGAAACAAAGAACATGCCTGAGGTCTGTGCTTTCTGTAGCCACTGGACCCCAAGCCCTTTAAATGTCAAGCATGGGATAAAGTTGGGACGAGGCTGCCCAGAGTAATCAGAAGCAGAAACTCCTGAAGGAGGGTGACCCATTACAGCAAAACCACGTGGAGACTGTTACTGGGTAGGCCGGCCCATGTGCTATTTTGCCAGGGGACACTGCCTTAGTACCTCATCTTCTCTCCTCCCCAGGTTTGGCTGGTTTATCTCTCTTTAGATTACCCTCCTCCTACCAGAGCTCAGCTTGCTTTACACCCATGCAATTCAGCTCTAGCAATCAGCTCTCTCCAGTGAAATGATTTTCGAGTTAAAGAGCACAAGCAGTGGGTTGTACACTTGGCACCTGGGAAGAAAAACATTAAAGAATCCAAGAGTGAATTTAAACTCAATATCTAGGAAAGGATTATCAGCTTGAAGCCCTTTTTCCAACTCCCTTTTTAAGATGAATGAGGCTCTCTTGAGAGCGGGTGTTCTTAACCTGGGGTCCTTTGCCTTTTTTTTTCTTTTAATATTTTGAGAACTGTATTTCAAAATCACTAATTTACTTTGTAACCCTTTGTATTTTATTTTATGCATTTAAATGTGTCATTCTGAGAAAGGGTTCATTAGATTATCCAGACTGCCAAAGGAATCCAAAATACAGAAAATCAATTATGAATCATTACTTTAGGACCCATCTTAGGCAAAGACAATTTCAGGAAGGATCGACCGTAAATGACTATATTAGAAATAGAGTGACCTAGGGACTAGTATGAAGGACTTAAAGGTCAGAAACAATGAGTTTCCAAGCCTCTTTCTACGTTTACTAAACATGTCACTTAACCACACTGAGTTGTCAGCTTCCTAATGTGTAATTTGAGGATAATCAATCAACCAAATAATATGCATTTATTAATTTCCTGTGATATGACAGGTATGGGGCTACATACTGGGAGCACAAATATAAGCAATGCAAATGCAAATAAAATAAGCCAACAGGACAAATTCTAATGGGACAACATAATATATATTAATATAAAGAATAATTACAAATATTTTTAAATACTCAGTATAATTTCTGGTACATATTAGGCTCTCAATAAATCTATGTTTCTCCTCCTTTTTCCCCTCCTCCTTTCTTTCCTCCCTTAATTCCTTTTTTTTCTTTCTTCTTCCCTTTCTCCTTTCCTTCCCTCTTTGCTTTCTTCTTTTCATAAATATAATATAATTCAAGAGGGTTGGACACTAGCAATTGAAAAACTCAGGGAAAACCCCATGGAGAGTTGTTTCTCAAAGGAGGAGAGGTTTAGGTTAAGAGAAAATGTATTCTAAGCATGGGGAACAGACAGTACAAAGACTTGGAAAGAGCAGATGGAGTGTTTTGTATGAATAATCTTCATATTACCTAGCTAGGGGTGTGGAAGTACAGATTTCACATTATAATCAAGGAATTAGAAGAGTAGGACCTTTTGAGGGAAGGGATACAATCAAAGGAATGGGGGGAGGGATAAACCAGTGAAAAGGCACACAAATAGAGGATGGATTGTTCTGTGTGAGCAATAAAGAGAAGACAAGTTTGTCTCAATTTCAGAATGTACCAAGGGAAATGATTCTTTGTTCATTTCCAAGTAGTACATTTTTAAAAGGATATTGTTAAGCCAGTAAGTATTCAGAAGCATGCAACCAAGATGGTGATGGATCTCAAATTCTTGTCACATGGAGATCAATTAGAGGAACTGGGAATGTTTGAACTGGAGAACAGAAGATTCAAAAGAAATGTGGTAACTGTCGAACAGAATTTGTGGATTTGTCATATGGAAGTAGGAGTAGGAGCAATGAGAAGTGGCAAAGAGACAGATTTAGGCTTAGTAGAAGTCCTAACAATTAGAGCTGACCAATTCTAAAGTTCTGTGATTTTGTAACAGTTGTGGGCAGGCAAAATAGGAGTCTTATTCCTTCCAACCTACGGTGTTTCTTTTTTTTTATTATTTTGAATAAATTTATTCTTTTTTTTTACACGTAAAGTTAGCTTTCAACATTCACTTTTTATAAAATATTGAGTTCCAAATTTTTCTCTCTACCTCCCTCTGTCATTCTCCTTCTCCTTCCCCTTCCCAAAGACGGCAAGTAACTGGGTATTGATACATGTTCAAGGATGCTAAACAAATTTCCACCACAATGTTTATTTCCTAAAGCATCCCTTTAAAAAACAAAATTATTGATATCTTTAATTTTTACACCACCTACATTTCCTTCTAAATCCCTTTCCACCTCCAAGAGTCAGCTTTTTCACAAAATTTTACAATTTTTTTTTTCTGTTTTTAAAGAGAAATAAAAGGAAAAAAATCTGAATATACAGGTATTGCTTACATCCACAGATCCTTCACTACCTCTACAAATGAGTAGGGGGAGTTGCCTTCATATAGATTTGGTTATCTTCAGACTCTTTCAAACTGGCAAGATGAGCTTCCCCAGCCAACACTTCCTTAGCCCATTTCTCTATCTTTCCTTGTTCAAACATGAGTTCCTTTTTAATGAGAATAAGCTGATACATGATGACCTAGAAGGTCTTTTTGCTTCTAGTCTATCATTTCCCTAAGGTCTTCTGAGTGACCTACTTAATACACTATTCACAGAACATTATTCTCCCATGAAAAACCCTCTAGTGTTCCCCATTGCCTAGCAGGTGAATTATATACTCTTCATTCTAGCCTTCCAGGTCCTCCACAATTGGGGCTCAGTTTGTCTATCTAGTCTTATCACATGTCATTCACCTTCACAAAATTTACATTCCAGTCTAGTTGATCCATGATTTTTGTCCTACTCTTACAATCCACCAATATCTAGAAGAAAACCACTCCCATTTTCATCTATTGGAGTCCCTCTTGTCCTTTAAGACCCTGTTAAGAGAGGATACTATATCCCAATCTAAGTCATCTGTCCTTTATTAGTATTATTATTATATTATTTTTATCTATTTATATTATCTATTATATTATTATTATCTATATAATCTATTATTAATAGATGAGGAAATCAAGACTTAAGGGGTTAAAGTCATCGAGATAACACAGAGATTAAGTATCAAAGGACAGGTTTTGAACCAAGTTTTGGTCCAAAGGTACCAGAGTGCAGCTAGGTTGAGGAATGGATAGAAAACTAACGAGTAAAGAAGACCTGAGACCAAATCTTGCCTCAAATATTTGCTATCTGTATGCTCCTGAGGAGGTCACTTACCTCTGTTTGCCTCAGTAGGATATGACTGAAAGTGACTAGACAACAACAATCTCTAACTGCAGAGCCACTTTTCTTTTCATTAATACCATTTCCTCCACCAAGGTTTTTCCTGAGTTGCCTTCTTACTTCTTAATCCCAAGTGAAAATGATTTTTTATTTCACTTTTTAAATATCTTGCTCAGGATTGCAGAGCTATAAAGTGTCTGAGGCTGGATTTGCACCAAATCTTCTCACCTGTGTTGCACTTTATGTTCCTTGAGAGAAGGGTTTCTGTCATTTAGTTAAATTCAACTCTTTATTTAATAAATAGTGGTTGAATTAAGGTAGGTCACAGTGGCCTCTCAGAAAAATGAATACTCTATGGAGGAATGTTCCATAAAAACAGAGGATTATAGATCATAACAGGAAGAAATATTAGACATCATCAAGTCCAAAAGACCCATTTTACAGAAAAAGACAATGAGACCCAGAGAAGTTAATTAACTGGATGAGGTCAAACCAACAACAAGTGAAAGAATTGGGGACCAAAACTATTTCTTCCCACCCCAAATCCAGAATTTTTACTATTGAATTGAACAGGAAATAGAACTGAGAGAAAATTTAAAGATAAACAATTATGCAATTAGAGATGAAAGTGCCCTTAGAAGCAGTCTTCTGCAACCTCCTCTTTTTACAAAGGAAGAAACTGAGTCTCAGAGATGATGTCACTTACATTGAAGAGATTCGATGGTTCTGTCTCCAACCAGCTCTTTTTCTGCAGCAAACTGATTCCTGTGCTTCCCAAACTAGAACTCCTTTCCTTATTCCATGCCAGTGGCAGGGGGCAGTGGGGAATAGGAGCAGTTGAGGGCTCTTTCCTTCTTCCTCATTTCTTTACATAAGTAGAATGATGCTAGGACCTTGGAAATACCTTTTTATATAAAAGTTTGCATCACCACAACATCAACATTATTTATTGTCTTGGCCCCCATCCTGATGTTCTAAACTTCAAAATACTAACTTGAGATTTTCTGGGCAAAGATACTGGAATGGTTGGCCATTTTCTTCTCCAGTTCGTTTTATAAATGAGACAAACAAGATGAAGTGGTTGCCCAGAGTCACACAGCTAATGGTTTGTCATTTTCTTCTCCAGTTCATTTTACAAATGAGGAAACTGAGGCAAATAGGGTGAAGTCATTATCCAGGATTATATAGCTATGGTTTATCAATTTCTTCTCTAGCTCATTTTACAGAAATGGAGACTGAGGCAAACAGGATTAAGTGTCTTGCCCAAGGTCACAAAGTTAGCATCTAAGGTCAGATTTGAACTCGGGAAGACTCGTCTTCCTTACTCTAAGTTTAACACTATTGTGCCAAAGCAAGCACTTTGTACAGTGCCTAATACAAAAGGTTAATAGTTTTCCTTCATATCATTGTTTTTATACTAGTCATTCAACTTGTTTTTGTACACAGAACCATAGATTTAGATTTATCATTTAGAGCTTGATGAGAGAGCTTGAAGTCCAACCCCCATATTTACAGATAAGGAAACTGAGGTCCATAGGCTTGGGTCATGCAGATTGTGTTTAAATCCAGATTTGAAATCATGTCACCTGACGCCATTTTCAGTACTCTACCCACTGGATCACCTAATTGTTTAAACAGTCCTGCAATTAAGCAGAACACTCTAGGGCTACCTGTGAGTATCCCTCATAGGATGACTGTTCCAGTTTAAAATTTAACCAATCCCCGATGATATATAAACAGACACAAAGAGCATAAATGCAAACTGAGGGAGGGAAGCTGAGAAAAATAAGACCAGCCCACCATCCCCCAGGCAGACATCATAAACCTCAAAAACAATCTGCTAACCTGCGGGATTCACTTTGTTGTTCTCCTGGCAAGGGAGGCAGCTTTGTGTGTCTGCCTGAAATGTTTCCCTTAATTGAAAACACAATTCTGAGTTTGTCTTATAGACAATCGGTGTCCAAGGTTCAGTAGGTAGGAAATGGACAGATCTTTCAGCATTTTGTTTTTCTCCATTTCCTCAGGGCCTTCAGAGTCTACAGCCCTGAGCAAGTGGGAAGGAAAAATAGAGGAAGAAGAAAGGAAGGAAGCAGGGAGATAGGAAGGGCATAATAAGGCTTTGATGCTGTCCCTCAGAAGATTCATCATTTTCATCCCCTTATTTCCCCAATCTCCAGTATTCAGTAGGTGGAAATCCCATATGACTCCAGGTCTCACTGATCTCTTCAATCTCCAAAATCCTATTACACTTCCAAATCAACCAGCGTTTATTGAGCATTCATGATGTGCTGGGAGCCTTGCTAGTTAGGGACTGAGGGAAATCACATTGTTTCCCCACATCCTTCCTTTATACCCACCTTCAATCCACCTCTCAAGCAATTCCCCTAATCATTTCTTACTCTGCCCTCTGGGGTTAACCTAAAAAAGGCTACTTTTTTTTTTTTTTTTTTTTTTTTTTTTCCTTTGGGCAGGCATGAAGTGTAAGGGAAAGGGAATACAAAAAGTCTTGGGTTCAAATCCTGGTTTAGACACAACAACTCTATGACTCTGAAAATATCATTTACACGCTCTCAATGGAAAGAGAATGCGTCAAGTCCTGAGTTCAAATGCTGTTTTAAACACTTAAGAGCCTTGAATCTGGGAAAGTCATTTACCCATTCTTAAAAGAAAAGGAATAGTACATAAAACCCTGACTTCAAATCCTATTTGAAAGTCTTAAAAACTCTGAATCTAGGAGTTGTTTGCCCTTTTCTCAATAGAAAAGGAGTAATACATAAAGCCCTGAGTTCAAATTCTGCTCGAGACTTAACAGCTCTGAATCTGGGAAAGTCATTTTTACCCATCATTTACCCAAAACAGAGAAGTACCAAAAACCCTGAGTTCAAATCCTGATTGAGACTCTAAACAATTCTTTAAATCTGGAAAAGTCAATTACCCTCTCTCAGATTCAGTTCCGTCATCTGGAAAATGAGGATAATAATACCTATTATCTCATAGAACTGTAGGATGCAGTAACAAAGTACTTTACAAACCTTTAAATACTCATCAATAATAGCTATTATTCCATGTGGAAATACTAGTAACTAATATTGATGGAGCACTTACTATATGTGCTTTACAATTATTGTCATTTAATTCTCACAATGACCCTGGGAGATGGGTGTTGTTATTATCTCCATTTTACAGATAAGTAAACTGAGACAGACAGAGGCTCACACAGCAAGGCTGGGTTGAATTCATGTCTCCCTGACTATAAGCCTGAAATTCTATCCAGTGAATCATCTAACTGCCCTTAAGTCTTTAAATATTTAAAAGACAGCAACCAAGTTCCCCTTTACACTCTCCTCAATCTTATCTTTTTCAAGCTACCCATTTTTGCTTCCTCCAACCTTATATGATATGTTTAGTTCCCCCACCATCCTGATTGCTTCCTTTAGACAAACTGTCCTCAACCTAGGACTTAGTGCTCATTCCCTGAAGATTATGTAGCATACATTTTAAATTTACTTACATGTGCCATGTTGTTCCCAAATCCCACACCACTTAAGGGAATGTAAGCAGAGGCTGATTGGTTTTTCCTTTCATCCTCATTCCCTGGCACAATGCCTGGCATACAGTTGTTACTTAATAAATTCCTATTAAATTGAATTGAAATGATTTCATTGACAGCACCGGTGCATGTTCTCTGTGAATAAAGCATGAGTTCCATGACAGAATGTGGTAGTCCAGATGTGGTCTAGGAGAAAGCAGAAAGGAGCCACCTTCTCCCTGGAACCCAAAATGCCACAAAATGGTACAAATAGAGCTCATTATAGCATAGGAATATACATCTAAAGGGAGTGGAAAGGAACCTCTTTGTACAATCACTTCAATCATACCCAACACTTTTGTAACTCTATTTGGGGTTTTCCTGGCAAAATATAAGAATGAATCGCTATTTCCTTCTCCAGTTGTTTTTACGCATGAGGAAACTGAGCCAAAAAAGGTTAAGTGACTTGTCCAAAGTCATGCAGCTAGAAAGTATGTGAGTCCAGATTTTTACTCATGACTATAAATCTTCCTAGAGCCTGGATTCTATGCATTAAGGTGTCACCTTACTATCCCAGTAAAATTCCTACCCATCCTTTAAAACCCAACTCAATTGCTCTCTCCCACAGGAAGCCTTTTCTGATTTCCCCAGTAATTTCTTATTGTCTCTCAAGCCTCCTCTAGCATTTTGCTTATGCCTTTTTTTATACATAAATCATATGTTATTTTGTATTTTATTTGTTTGCATCCGTCTTGTTTTCAACTATGAGCCCAATACAATCAGACTGAATCCTAGGTATTTCATCAATGTTTGTTGAATTGAATATGTAAAGTTATGGTAGAGCAAAAGGGGAGGAATCGACATAAACCCAATATTTTTTGTAAACCACATCCCCCAATTCTCTGAAACAAGTGTCTTTTCACTACCACCTGATTCACATCCTCTAATTTTAAACCACATGCTTAAAATAGACATATTCAATCAAAGTTCCTCCTGGCAGCCATTACCTAGGGAAACTTAAAACAATTATAGTAAAGGTAGCATATGGCAATAATATCTTGCATTTTATATGGATTAAAAGTTTGTGTGTGCTTTACAGACTTTTCAAACAAAGAAATCAAAACTATCTTTGAATCATGAAAAAATGCTCTAAAATCACTATTGATTAGAGAATTGCAAATTAAAACAATTCTGAATTACGACCTCATGCTTATCAGAATGGTTAATATTACCAAAAAATAGAAAATGATAAATGTTGGAGGAACATGGAATTACTAAGGTATATCGGTAGAGTTTTTGGAACTCTGCTCAAAAGACTATAAAACTGTGCATATCCTTTGATTAGCAATACCACTGCTAGATCTATATCCCACAGACCTCCAAAAAGAGAGGAAAGGACTTATTTGTATAAAAATATTTTATAGCAACACTTTTGGTGGTTTCCCAGAAATCAAGGAGATTGTCCATAAAATGGGCAATGGCAAAACAAACTGTGGTACATTATTGTAATGAAATGATAAGCAGGATGTTTTCAGAAAAACCTGGAAAGATGAGCATGAACTGATGCAAAGTGAAGTGAACAGAATGAGAACGTTTTACATAATAACAGCAATATTGTTTGATGAAGAATTGTGAATGACTAAGTTATTCTCAGCAATGCCATGATTCAAGAAAACCCTGAGTGAAGCATGTTATTTTTCACTTTTATTCATTTTTATTTGAATTTTCTTATAAAAATGACTAATATGGAAATGTTTTACATGATTGCACATGTATAATCTATATCTTATTGTCACCTCAGGGAGTTGAAAGAGAAGATAGAATTTGGAACTCAAAACTTTAACAAAAAAAGAATAGAGATAATTCCATTGGCCTCTTCTATAATCCTAAAAACTCCAAGGGGTATATAAAGTTTTCAGGGAATGTTAGGATTCTTACAAGGTACTTATGCACTTAGTTCACACCTTTAAAGGAGTTTTCTCATTGGTTCTTTAAGGAGCTCCCACAAGCCCATTCTCTGGGAGGATATAAGGAGCCAAGACTCAGTAGGTACAGTTAGTCTGGATTGAGTCAAGGAGAGAACTTCCCAGGAGAACTTCAGGGAAGCTGGAGGAGATTCAGAGCCAGGATTAAGTCCAGCAGATTCACAAGTCTAAAGGAAAAGCCTGCTCATGGAGGCAGAGTCTGATTCATTCCCATGTCTACCTTCATGCTGGCTGGAGGCTTTGGATTCGAGGGAGCTAGAAACTGAAGCTGGCTGGAGACATTCTGACAAGAGCTCGTTGGGGAACCAAGAAGATAGGCCTCTACTAAAGCTAAGCAGGCCCCAGGAAAAGATTCAGGATTTTGAAGGACACAATAGAGGATCTGGACTTTAACTCCTGGCTGCATTTTGGGATTATTGGAACTGAACTGAAACTAAGGCTGCCTTCCAGAAGCTCCCCAAGAGATCTGCTCTCAGAGAAGGATTACGATCTAGAGAAAAAGAACATCACAAGGGAAGACTTGAACATCTAGTGTGAGGGCTTGCTACTCATCCACTGTTGATATCAACCTGCCATCCAGCTCTCATCATTGGCTCCAAGAAAGTGTAAAGTGGAGTGGCCACATCTTACCTTGGCAGAGAGATCAAACTGGGTGGAGGATAACTGATAGATCCATTGGTAAACATAGAAAGTCTTCACCCAATGGAGTAAGCAGATGAGATCATTAAATCAAGTCTTTCCGACTTTAATCCTGTGCTGTATTCATGAGAACATCCATAAGAACTATAAGAGTTTCATGGAGGGTGAGTCAGAGTAGATATGGACTAAATTTCACAGTATTGGTAGAATTTAGACTTCACCTTAGAAAAAATGGTTAACATTTTAAGCAAGAATTTTTGTTCCAAAGGTCATGAAGGTACCTAAAGAAGGTGTTACTCAGAAATGGAAGTTGAAAGGTGAATCCAGTGCATTCCAGGCCATCACTAGTTATCTTGATTTCTGTCTTGCCACTGAACTTTAATGACTTTGGAAGAGAAAGTGAGACTGAGGACTTTGTGCAGCTCTGCCCCCCTGAAATCCAATTCACAAGCAAGTCAAGCTATCACCCTATGATACCATTCATCGTTTTCAAAAATGAAGGATGAACAATAACCACAACTTCTCAAGTCAAACCAATATACTATGACAGCTCTCATTGTTAAGAAGTTCCCCCCAGCTGATAAATATCAAGTTTTAATTCATTTCATGCCACATTTGTAACATCCATTATAATTACTATGTATTATTCCTGGTGGTAGGTCACTAATTATATGATTTTCAGCAAGTCATTTCCCTTCCTCTCACTCCATTTTCTTCATTTGCAAGATGAGGGATTTGGATCAGATCATCTCTAAGGGGTCTTTCAATTCTAAATATATATAATCTGGCCCAATGGTCTAATTTTTCAGGTAAAGAAATTGAAGCCTAGGGAAATTAATTGCTTGAAACAGTGGCTACATGCTGTAGGCACTAAATATATATTTATAGAAGTGATTTTACAATAATAGCTAATGTTTTATAATAATAGCTATGTTCTAGGCACTTTATAATTATTATTTCAGTTAATACAATTCTGAGAAATAGGTTCTATTATTATTATTGCCATTTTTCAAATGAGGAAACTGAAGCAAAAAGGCAAAATAATTTGCTTAGGGTCACATTACTCGTAAGAGTCTGGGGTCAGACTTAAAGTCAGGTCTTCCTTTCTCGAAGCTACTCAGATGTCTTTGAGTTGAGTTGTATTCAACTGAACAAAAGTGATTAACAAAAGTGATTAACTAACCTAAATTAGTAGAAAGGATGAGACTAGAAATCAGCTCCAGTGCAAAATATTTCCACTATTTTGTGAGATTTTTTTTTTCTTTTAATTGATTAATCTAGAAGTAGGTAAAGTTCATTCTTTCAAGCTCTATATCACTGGGTAGGAGAGAAGTTGATCTTACCTTTTCTAATGACGATTATTGTCTTTCTCACAGGATTCTTGGACTTACCTATATTCCTTGTCCCACTATTTGTAAATCACAGTTTCTTCTTCTCTGGAAATTTCCAAAGTCCTCTTGATTGATTTGAAATCCTCTTTCAAAAAATAAATCAATACAGGAAGCTGTCTCCATGATAATTCTGCTCTCTCCCTACAACTTGATATTTTCTCCATTTTTATTGCCTCCCACAGGGAATCAGTAATATATTATAAAGGGTTGGACTACTCTAGAGTGAATCAGAGTACTTTCCTGCTATAGGATGAGTTGGGTAGAATTCAAGGAATGGAAAGGTCATGAATTCTTTCTAAAAAGAGGGATTTGAATTTTATGAAATATAGGGGCCCCTTTTGGCTTTAATGGCTTAAGAATTATAATATAATGGTAATCCAGGATTGAAGTTAGGCTATGATGCATTTAGACAAACTCAATGAAACTGGAATGATCCAATAAAGAGCTTTTCCTAGGTAAATGACTTTGTTGTGTTAACCTTAAGGAATCATATAGGAAGCAGTCACTCAAAAAATATATACGGGCCACTTTATCTTTTCTTGTCAGCTTCTCAGATTCAATGGAAAATCTAACTCTGAGTAGTCTACTTTTACCCAGAGGTCACCAAATGGACCTTCTCAAGATTCTAGGAAGATGACAGGAAGCTATACTCACCATGAATTTGCATGCACTCCTTTCAAACCATATCCCCTGTGTATTCTTCCTATTCCTTACCCAGAGAACCATCTTTTATGATAAATATTCTTTTTTTTTTAATTTAAATTTGGCTTTTTATTTACCAGATATATACAAGGGTAATTTTATAGCATTGATAATTGCCAAACCTTTTGTTCCAATTTTTCCCCTCCCTCAGATGGCAGGTATGGCAGGTTGACCAATATATGTTAAATATGTTAAAGCATAAATTAAATAAAATATATGTATACATGTCCAAACAGTTATTTTGCTGTACAAAAAAAATTGGACTTTGAAATAGTGTACAATTAGCCTGTAAAGGAAATCACAAATGCAGGTAGACAAAAATAGAGGGATTGGGAATTCTATGTAGTGGTTCATAATCATCTCCCAGAGTTCTTTCCCTGGGTGTGTCTGGTTCAATTCATTACTGCTCTATTGTAGCTGATTTGGTTCATCTCCTTGTTGAAGATGGCCACGTCCATATGATAAATATTCTTAACGTATTTTGTCATGGACCCTTTAACAGTCTTGGGATGATAACAAATGCCTTTGCAGACTCATGTGTTTAAGAACATAAAATAATTATGTAAATTTTTAAAGAAAATCAATTATAGATTAGACAGATAGACACAAGCACCTCTATATATGTACATATAGAGACATTTTCCATTGTTTTTACATCATGTCTAACTCTTTATGTTCCTACTTGGAGTTTTCATTAAAGAGATGCTTAAGTGGTTTGCCAGCACTTTTTTCCTTCTCCAGCACATTTTACAGATGAGAAAACTGAGGTTAATTGAGGTTAAATGACTTGCCCAGGGTCACATGGCCAGCAAAGTGTTTTAGGGCAGATTTATCAGATCTTGCACCACTTACAACTCCCTAGAGCTTTGTAACAAATGCTTGTTGAGTTGATGACTGAAATAGGATGCACTATATCACTTCCTTGCTCTCAAAAGCTAGGTCTCACATAATACCATGCATGATTATGTATATATTTTTGATGCTATATCACATTTTTGATTTGTGTTATTGTAAACCCAAACAGACTAATCTAGGATTCTACTGGTCTTTTTAGGAAAGTGTTAACATTGGAAGTCTAAGAAGGCTGCACAGGAGCATGGGTTAATAGATTTTAAGCTATAAGCAAAGTAAGAAGACCTATGAGAAAATGGAAAATATCTTTATTCCAATCTACCTGGCCAAAGTATTCATTGAAAACAAGAAAGTTATAAGATGCTGGGTTCTACAATGGAAATCCATTTCTGGCACAATGTTAGAACAAGATGGGAAGCACATTTATGGTTAGGGTTGATTCATATGTGTGTGTGCATGAGGGATTCATAGATTGTTCCAGCTGGAAAAAACATAGAATATCAAATCTTAGAGTATGACATAGTGCTTCAAGCTAAATAAAATGACAGTATTTTTTTATTTTGTTTTATTAAATGACCTTAGAACAGAAGGAAGGGTCCTTAGAATAGAGAATGACATAGAGGGAAAGGGCCTAAAAACAGAGAATGTCATGGGAGGAGTTTCCTAAGAACAGAGAATGTCACAGAGGGAAGGATCTTTAGAACACAGGTTGTCATGGGGCAGGGGGTCCTCAGGATTGAAAGAAATGATAATTAAAAACCGATGATTTGGAGAGAGTCAGAGTTCACCCCCTTTTTCTAAAGTTTTATTTTAAATTTTGTTTATCCTCTTGAGGATAAGACTGATAATAACAAACAGAGTTAACATTCCTCAATCTTAGGTATTACCACTATACCCAAATTTAAAAGAAATTTAATGTGATTTGGAACACAGGCCCTTTATATTCTGTTCAGAATAGAGATTCTTTGTCTAATTGGGCTGGGGGTGACTTGGAATTAAATGACATTGTCAAAGTTACATCTTCTAGCCTTTTATAAGAATATGTCTATCTCTCAATACAACATGTGTTTTCTCTCTTACTTGTTAACTAATCAACATATACTGCTGCCCTCAAGAACACCCACTCTTTCAAGGACATATAAGCATCCAGGGGATTTCTTGACCATCTTTGGTATTTCAGAGCTACTGACCCATTTTATTAGTTAATATACCAGTATGATTAATAATATGACTAATTAGCCAGCAATTATGTCTCTCAGACTTTCTGTATGTCATAGAATGGAGAATGTCAGAGTTGAGAAGGGCTTTAGAATAGATAATGTCAGCACTAGGGAAAACCTTTAAATAGAATACCAGAATTAAGAAGGATTTTAAATAGAGAATATCTCAAAAGTTTCCAGTACAGGTTTAAGATATTTCAGCTAGTAAAACTTAAAATAGAACTTTGAATTTTGAAATACCCTATATTTATTGGACCTGGAAAACACCTTAGAAAATAAAATACCATAGTACAAGAAAATGTAAAATTCAGAATTAGAAAAGACCATACAACATAGAATGTCAAAGTCTATGTATATGTGTATAACACATACAAATGCTACAAATATCCATAGATATGACTTCAAGAAAGTTAAATTGTCAACTATAATTATTATTGAAGAGACCTTAAAAAGATAAATAGATATTGAGAACTAGAAAAGATCTCAAAGGTCATGAAGTCAGATCCATTCATTTTAAAGATGAAGAAATTGAGTCCCAGAGACATTAAGTGGTTTGCCTAAAGTCACAAAGAGTGAGTCCCTGAATGAAAACTCAGGAGAAAGAGGAGAAAAGAAAGTGGGAAAATAGAACAAGAGAGGAAAGGGTGCAGAAAGAGAAAAAGGAACAGGATCAGAGTGAACAGAAGACAACTAAAAGAAAGAGGGAAGAAAAAGAGAGAAGAAAAAAAGAGAAGAGAAGGTAAAGAGAGATTTTAAGAGATAAAGGAAGACATAGGGGGAAAAGAGGAAGAGGAGAAATACAGAGAGAGAGAGACAGACAGAAAGACGGAAGAGATAGGAGGGAAGATTTGAATAGTATGAGGAGAAAACGATATACTATAAACCATATAAAAGATATGTAACTGGTAGATTCAGCTCTTTGAAGTTTAATTACCAATAACTTATTTTTGTAAGGCAGCTAGTTGAAGTAAGATATTCAAAATATCAGTAATGACCATAAAAACCAGTTTGTTGTATTTGTGATGGAAATCAGCCTTGTAGTCTACCTCATGCATATTTCTAGGACTTCTGGATATCATTCTTCCCCTGCATATTAATTTGGCATATCATATACAGAAGATGAATCTCCAACTACTACTTTCAGCTTTCCTAATAGTTAAATATTAACTCAAAAGAGCTTGACTTTCAAACTCTCTTTCACTCTACCCCAGCTACCTTCACCCTTCTCTCAATCTCTCTCTGTGTGTCTGTCTTTTTCTCTGACTCTCTCTGTCTCTGTCTCTGAATCTCTCTGTCTCTGTCTCTCTCTGTCTGTCTCTGTCTCTGTCTCTGTCTCTCTCTCTCTCTCTCTCTCTCTCTCTCTCTCTCTCTCTCTCTCTCTCTCTCTCTCTCTCTCTCTCTCTCTCTCTCTCTCTCTCTCTCTCTCTGCCAAAGGTTAGGGGATAAGAAAGGTTATTTGGCTTGATTTCTTGATTTGATAAATTATTTATGTTCCCAATTTCCTGCAGGTGAAGGGGAAGGAAATGAGCTGATGTTAGGTCCCAGCCCGAAATAGAGGTTTTAAGTCTGAAGAATGATGAGGTCATGATATGACCAGGTCTGGCTGTCAAGCCAATCTCCCTCCCCACCATCCATCTCTGTCATCAAGTCCAGAGAAAGGAGAAAGGGAGAGAGCGGGAAAGAGAGAGAATTGAAAACAGAGATAGAGAGAGTGACAGGGAGACAGAGAGAACAAAGGCATAGAAACAAAGTTAGAATTGGAGGGCCTGCTTTTTTCTGGTCCTGATAAAGCACCTTGGGATAGCAATACATGAAAACACACACTTCTTTTGTCCCTCTGGCTATCTCTGGAGTATTGGAATACTTTGCTTCTTTCTAGTGAGGAGAAATGTCTGCATTGTCCCCATCACTCTGCTCTGTATTAGTAGCTCCCCCCACCATCTAACAAAGAGAAGGCACACACTAAGGAAAGCCAATGGAAGTGGAAGTTACAGTGGTGGCTCCCAGACTGTCTTTCTCAATTGAGGTGAAGTCTGAGTCCCTGAAGGACCCTAGGACCTTTCAGGAATACACACAGCTAAGATACCCTGCTGTTGTTGCCCCACAGAGGGAGTGGAGGGATAGAAGAAGGATTACTCCTGGAGTTAGAACTTCTGGGCTCTACTGGTCATTGTGTCTGTGACTTGGCCAAGTCTCATATTCTCAGCTCTAAAATAAGAGTTTGGTCTAGGTGATTGCCATCAGATTTACTTCCATTTCTAAGTACAATAAAATCCATGACCTAGATCGGTTGACTTCCTCACAATTTTGGTGCTGTTTTTAGTAGCAAACTTCAAATAGGGACACAAAAAGTTGGACATGACTAAAAAAAACTTAACAACAACAATAGATATAAATAAAGAGAAGGAAAGTTCATGGAGGAGGCAGAATTTATTCTGGACTAAGAGGATGGACCTCTCCCTACTCTGCAGTCCATTCATGAACTCTCTTCCTCTTCCTCAGCTGACATCTATTCTGAGAATATGAACTATCCCGACACCCTTAATTAGTCAAGGAAACCTAAAGAGAAAAAGACAGAGAAAAGCCCCGGTAAAATCAACCATAAATGACTCTGGATTACCACTCCTTGTGAGTATCTTCTCCTCTGATTATTGTCACCTAATGACAGTGATTTCAAAGGGCTACACAGAAGAATGTAATTATAGAGCCAGTTTGCAACCATAACTGGCTCAAATGTTCACAAGTCTTAGTTTAGTCAGAACCGAGGTGATTTACATTCTTCAAGACTAATTCTTAGTGTATTTCCTAGAAACATTTAACTCTCAGACTTATAAGGTGCTGCAGTTAACTAAAATTCTTTCTATATCATCCTTGACAAGAGTCTATTTTTTGACAAATTCAACATATGGGGAATTCACTGGCTCCCAAGGTAGCGGATTTCTACTTTGGGACATGTCTAATAGTTAAGATGATAAATAAAAACCGAACTGAACTGAACATCTTGGGGCTATTCAATAATGTGTGTTAGAAGTGGCCTGTAAGGGCCTCCAGGCTAAGAGCACTTGCCAGATCAAAAGCCTAAATATGTTTAGCACCTGGGACAGTGACTGCAAGTGTAGCAGAAATCCCATCTTAAATTTGCTTCAAGAATAAGTAATTAATGACTTAAGCTTTAGTTCAGATGCCGGTTGCTAGCTAGGGATTTTACCATCTGCCTATTTCTGAAATAAATGCTCTACTTTTTCAGGACTGCAGCAGCAGCAATTAGGAGGTAGCTAGGTGGTATAGTAGATAGCACAAGGCTTTAGGGTTCAAATATACCCTGACTAACTACGTGATGCTGGGATAAAATGAATGTTTTTAAGCACTTTGTAAATCTCCAAAGTATTCCATAAATGCTACCATTCTCTCCTTCTTCCTTTACTCCTTCCTTCCCTCTGTCAGCTCTTTCTTTTGAAAAAGATGCAATAAGAACACGAGTGATAAAACATTTACTTTAAACTGGAGGTGCGATATCCCCTGGGGATGGAAAGTTCAAGGTTAAAGTGGTTGTTAGAAAGCATTCACCCCCAGCCTGGAGGCCTACATTCCCTCTGATACGTACATACATACAAATATATATAGATATATATATATATATAGATAGATAGATAGATAGATAGATAGATATAGATATATATAGAGATATATAGAGATATATAGAGATATCTATATATCTCTATATATATCTATATAGATATCTCTATATATCTCTATATATAGATATATATACATATATATGTATATATATGTATATGTATATGTATGTATATGTATATGTATGTATATATGTACGTATACATACGTATATATTTACATATATGTATGTATATACACACATATGTATATACATATATGTATGTGTGTATATATACATATTATATGCATGCATATATGTGCATATGTATATACACATATATGTGTGTATATACATGTATATACATTTATATATATGTTACAGAACTCAAAGAACAAAGATATTGAAGGACACATGTAAGGAATCCCTTGAGTACATGATGATTCTAGAACTCTGGTGCTAAAGGAGCCTTTCTCCTGTTAGGAAATCTCACCAAATTCACTTCACGGTGAAATGTCACTGACACAAAAGTAGTCCCCTTGCTCAACTGGTATAACTTTATATAGAACATGATGTCTCAAATGATGTGGTCAGCCCATTTCTGAGCTGTCAAAGATCACCTACTACTGCTCAATACCTACAACAATCCTGATTTCTGGGGAGGTCACTTCTATCTCTTCAAATTCACAAGATCAATAGCTGGCCTGTTCCATTTCCATATATTCATCTAAGAACGAGAAACCAGGACCGTGTGTTCAGGGACGCATGGTAGCTGAATGGGGAGATAAAGCAGCCATAGTTTCTTTACTTCTTCTCATCTGTAAGCTCACAGCAGTCCTCCATCAGGGAAAGACTTCTTTTCATCTTTTTTTTTTTTTTTTAATCCTGGATATTTCTTCCTCATTCATCTCCCTGCCTCCAGTATCTTCCTTCACCATTCCATTTTCAGAAACGTCAAAGAATCAATGTTCCCAAGATAGATATGACCATATCATTCATTTACTTAAACAGTATTCATTGCTTTCCTATTGCCTCTAGAATAAAATGTCAGAAGCCCCAACTGGCATTCATATTCCTTCACAATCTGACAAACCTTAAGGCATTTTATAAATCAGAACTTCTTAAACTTTTTCACTCACAATTTCTTTTCACCTAAGAAATTTTTAGACAACCCTGAGTATATAGATATATAAAATGGGCATACAAATTAAATATTTACTGATCATATCATATAGAAATTTACTTGAAAACAATTCTGTGGCCTACATCTAATTTTATTTTTTTAATGAAAGCCAAAAAACATACTAATGAAATAAAATGTGCTTGTTTATTTTTACATAAAGATTTAAATATTGGTGGAATATTTCATACCTTGTATTATTGCCAAATTTTTCATAACCCCCTCATTCAGTTATACAACCCCCTGTGGGGTCATGCAATCCATCGTTTAAGAAGCTGTGATATAAATGATAGCTATCATTAGTAGCGATGATGATAGTTTCCATTCCCAATTTAATCCTCTTTCTAATCATTCTATATTTCAACCAGTTCTGCCTGTTCTTCTATTTGCAACCAGTGTACCTGCAGTTCCTCAGTCCTGAAATATACTTCCTCTTCCCTTCCTTTGATTCCTTCAGAATCAGCTTAGATGCCATTTCCTCTGTGGATTTTCTTTTGTCTCTCCCATTGGTTAGTATCCTCTTCCTCTCTTATTATCTTATATTTACTTATCTGTGGAAAGATTCAATTTCCCTTTCTGTCCCCATCCAATAGTATGTAGCTCCTTGATCATAGCAAAATGTCTATCCCCTAATCAATGCTTAACAAATGCTTGTTGGTTGACTGATTTGAGGGCAGGAAGTGTTTTGTCGTGGTATCCTCAGTGCTTAAAATGATGGCTTGCACATAATAAATATTTTTTAAATGTTGAATTTAAAAATAAAATAAAAAAGGCCTAATTATTTTCTGTCAACAGCAGAGTCTTTTTTCATTATTACAAATCACAATAGAATACAGGTATGCCAGAATTTTAACTGAAGGCATTAACAGATTAGAAACATTACTAGGACTTAATAAGCAACCTGGTAGTAATGAGCAACAACATTCTGCCTGGGATAAACAAGAACATTTTCAAAGACACATGTTTATCAACATTTAAATTGTTTTCTCATTAAAATGTCTTTAATGGCTATTAAAACCTGCATTAGCCAATATATGTTCGTCATCGTAATTGAAGGGTTGGATGTTTCTCCCCCATTTGAAGGGATTTTTAAATCTCTCTTTGGATATTATTTTTCATCCCTCCAGGAATTTGCCACTGGTTTTCTCATTATCTGTCACATAAAAACAGTGTTCCTGAGAAGTTGCCTGAAGGTAAATGCCATTCAGGTGGGCTAGCCGAGCAGGAGGCTCTCAGCAGTGCTGAGAAGCCCGACTCAGAAAGCAAATAATAGAACAGCCTTACCATCAAGACCTTGTACGCTCTGTTCCCCCCATGCCCAATCACAGACACTTTGTTGTTGTTATTGTTCATTTGTGTCTGACTCTTCATGACATTTTGGAATTTTCTTGGCAAAGACACTGGAGTGATCTGACATTTACTTCTCTGGCTCATTTTATAGATAAGAAAATTGAAGCAAATGGAGTTAAGTGACTTGCTCAGGGTCACACAGCTAGTAAGTGCTTGAGGACATATTTAAACTCCTCACGTGGATGAGTCTTCTCAACTTTAAGCCAGTATTCTATTTATAATAGCTAACTCTTTAAACTTTATAAAGCATTTCATGTGTATTATTTCATTTGATTCTCACAACAGTCCTGGGAGACTTGTTTTTTAATTTTGTCTTATTCTTCGTACCCCATTTCAAGTTTTCTTGGCAGAGATACTGGAATGGTTTGCCATTTCCTTTTCCAGCTCATTTTACAGATGAGGAAACTGAGGCAAATGGGATTAAGTGATTTTCCCAGGGTCATAAAGTTAGTGTCTAGTGCCATATTTGACTCAGGAAGATGAGTCTAATCCTAACCCTAAATCAAATTCATTGTACCACTCTGCTGCCTATGGTTTAATAAGTACTTCTTTTAAAATTGATTGATTGTGTTATCTCTGTACCATTAAATAAATTCTAAGAAGGCAAAAATAACATTTTATCTATACATATAATCTCCTTCATGTCTAGATACAGTTCTGAATGTATAGAAAACTCTTAATTGGGAGGTTGCTGTTGTTTATTACTGTTACTATTCAAGACATAAGGATGCTAATTTAGAAGACGGATATTTCTCTGTTTGAACTGTTCTTGGTGTGAAAAATATTTCAGGAAATCCCCCTTCCAAATCCTCTCTTTCCCTAGGATTTATCCAAGTCTTTAGTTCTATGATTCCATCCTTCTGAAGATCATTTACTTCCTTTTCCAATCACAGAATTTCAGAGTTGCAAGAGACCTTATCTAGCCCACATATGAGAGAAATCTCTGCTAAAGAGAGAAAAATCAAATTAAACCGGAAAAAAAAATGTCCTCTCAAGTTTTCAAGCAAGAGGAAATCCACCACCACCACCTGGGGTGGTACCTTTTATCTTTAGTCATCCCTCAACACTAAGACTATGTTTTCTTATTGAAACCTAAATTTGTCCCTCTGTTCTTTTATATAATAATAATAATAGTTAACATTCGTATGGTGTTTACTATGTGCCAGGTAATGTGGCTCAGGGTTTTGTAAATATTGCCTTATTTGATCTTTACAAATCCGTTGGAGGTAGAAGAATTCACTATTTCCTAAGGAAGACTGTTATATTTTGCAACTTCTTTAGTAATTCAAAATCTCTCTTGTCTTCATGCTTCTTTGAAATTTCTCAGCAAATCAATCATATCAGGCTCTCCTCTTTTGTTCAGAGGATTCCTTTTCTTCCTGTAATTTCACTTTTCATCCTAAACTGCCTCCCAAATGAACAACACTCTATACCCTGGGCCATGAAGTGCCTAAGCTAGGCCATGGAGCTGACCAGCTTTTCAGCCATATAGGTGACATCAGCATGAAATTTTTCAACCCACCCAGCCATTTCAGAGAATTGAAGTTCAAGTTATACTATTTGGACAAGAGGAAGCATCTTTCACAAAATTTCTGATTGAGTTGGAAAGGATCTTAGGGGCTACCTAGTCCAAATCAGAAGAATCTCCTCTCAAAATTTCTTTCTTTTTTTTTTTTTTTTATTAAAACTTTTTATTTTTCAAAACATATGCATGGATAATTCTTCAACATTAACCTTTGGAAAACTTTGTGTTCCAATTTCCCCTTTCTTCCCCCACCCTCTCCCCTAGATGGCAAGCAGTCCAATATATGTTAAACATGATAGAAATATATGTTAAATCCAATCTATGCATGCATATTTTTACAATTATCTTGCTACACAAGAAAAATCAAATTAAACCAGAAAAAAAAATGTCCTCTCAAGTTTTCAAGCAAGAGGAAATCCACCACCACCACCTGGGGTGGTACCTTTGACCTTTAGTCATCCCTCAACACTAAGACTATGTTTTCTTATTGAAACTTAAATTTGTCCCTCTGTTCTTTTATATAATAATAATAATAGTTAACATTCATATGGTGTTTACTATGTGCCAGGTAATGTGGCTCAGGGTTTTGTAAATATTGCCTTATTTGATCTTTACAAATCCGTAGGAGATAGGTCCAATTTTTATTTCCATTTTATGGAGGAGTCAAACACAGGTGAAGTGATCTGCCTGCCGTCACACAGCTAGTAAATTTTGGAGATCAGACTTGAACCTGACACTCAAAGACCTGTCAGTCTCCTGACTGGCCTTCTATTGCTTATACTGTGGTCCCTACTACCTCTAAATGTGTGATCCTATGACACATGACCTCCTTTTAATACAATACAAATCCCAGTATGCCTTTTCCAGAGCAGCAAGGGCCAACCAGAAGATAAGAGACCTTCACATTGCAAATAGGATTTTCTACCCAGTTCCAGCTAAAGCTCAATGCCCATTTCCCCTGGTACCTAGGAAGATTTACTTTTAAAATGAATTGGGTCTTGAATTTAGAGCTCTTTAAGGAACATTGAAAGAATCTGTGAAATTGCTTTAGGGTCAGGCTGGTATATATGACTCAGAGGTCAGGTAGGGAATGGTTATTCAAAATCTCAAGCAATTACCCACTTTCTAACTCAGTGTAAGGGAAAAAAATAGAGACTTGGGTGGTTCTGGAAAACTGTCAGTTCGAGAAACAGTGAAGACAGAGCTGAATTATGTCTCTGTCTTGGAGAGCCAGTTAGAAAGGAAAGCAGAAAGCACCAAACTAAATAGCTAGTTATCCCCTCTTCTCATCAGGTCCCATCCATCAGGAAGCTGCCTCTTTGGACAAACCTATTCAAAGCTGGGAAGGTGCTGTACAAATGAGGGACAGCCCCCAGGGGCCCGAGGTTTAAAGGCTTAATGCAAAGCAAACTTCTCTGCTAGTTGTCCTGATGGCTCACAGTTGCCAGGGGAGAAAGAATTAAAAGTCTTTTGTCTGAGACTTGACATATGACAAGTCCCTCCTATAGATTTCCAATAATCTCCTGGTCTTATTTGTACTTGCTGCAAGGAGGAGGCTCTGCTCTGAAAATCACATTTGAACATGACCTTGTGAAACAAGCAGACCTGAAAAACTCAGCATAATGTTTTGACATCTGAGTCCTCGGCCTCCCAGTGCAAGGAGGTCTGGTGGCAGCTTCCTCCCTTTAGGCCTTCTCTGAAGGCCGTTTGGGGACTTCAGAAGGACCAAGGTCCCAGACTGGGACTGCCAGGACCAAACAGGTCTTAGCCTTTCAGGAACATCCTGGAGCAAGAGGGGATTTCAATAGCTCTGTGACTCCCTGACTTCCTCACCACTCCCTTTAAGGATATAAAGGACAATCCTAGTGACCCATCTCTGAATTAACTAGCATTAAGATCATAAACTTTGAAAACTGAAAGATGATTTAGTCCAGTCTATTCAGTTTACAGAGGAGGAAACAGAATTAGAGTGATTAAGTGACATAGGTAACAAGACTTCTGATGGAGTTCTACCTTGATGCTGGCTCTTTATAAGTTGTTCGGTTATTTTTATTCATATCTAATTCTCTGTGAACCTATTTGGGGTTTTCTTGGCAAAGATACTGGAGTGGTTTGCCATTTCTTTTTCCAGATCATTTTACACATGAGGAAACTGAGGCCTACAGGATGAAGTAACTCGTCCAAGGTCACATATGCACCTCACCACGTGTCTTGCAAATCCTATTATCAAGGACCTAAAAATTGTTATCTGGCAGCCAGCTTTATCTGGGAAACTATAGCACTCTTAAAGCTGTTGTCACCTGTCCCCTAGAAACTGTATCCCATCACAGGGACTGTTTTTTTTTTTTTTTTCTTATTTATGTTCTTATTAGCACAGTATCTGGCATTTAATAAATATTTATTGACAGATAGTTAATATTTATAAATGTTTTTTGACTGACTTAAGTGATTTTCTTAGGTGCACACAGATAGTATGTCAGAATCACCACTTGAATACAGGCCTTTCTGGTTCTCAACACTGCCTGTCATTTTAAAGAATATCTAATACCAATTATTTGGTTAAGTAAATAATTACTCCCAAGACCCAAATAGTTCTGATGTTTCAAAGTTGGTGGTGATGATGGCAAGGATGAAGATGAAAATTATTTTCTTATACTAGTGCTTTAATTTGAGAATCTTCTCTCTGTTCATCATCACCAATTTAAACTGTCTAAAGATTTTGCTCTTTTCTCCCTTTAAATTATGATCTCCTTAAGACCAGATTGTCTTTTGACTTTCTTTATATCCATAGAACTTTGCACAAAGTTCGTGGCACACAGTAGGATCTAAAGAAATGTTTATTGACTGATTATACAACAGTATAATGGAAGTGAGATTTCTTTAATGAGGCAGTATTGCCTACTGGTTAGAGAGCTGGCCGCCACTCAGAAAAAAACAGGTTCTCTTCTATCTTAAGAATCACTTTGTTCAACCTCTATGATCATGGATGGTCCAACTTAGCATATCCCTACTACTTGATATCTCTATAAACCAGAGAAATCACAACTTGTATAGCCAAGGTTTCCGCATCCATGAAATAAAGAGAAACAAGCAATCTCTTCTGTCTCTAAATTTGTGATTCAAAAGGCCCATAAGCCTATAGTGCCAGTGCTAGGTTAGAAGATGATGACAGTCTGTATTGTTGGAGAAAGTGCTCTCACTAAAAACTCCCAATGATTATGAAGTCACATATTCCAGGGTTACCAAGAAATGGTACTTCATGTATGCAAAGTAATTTTCCTTTGTGTCAGATGGATGCTATTATCTCCATTTTATAGATGAAAAAACAGAGGCTCACAGAGCTTTTGCCTTACCTATTGTTAAATATACACAGTATTCTATCTTTTAGTGGAACACTCTCACCAGATGGCGGTTTACTGAACGTGTCACCCATCACCAGATCATTTGGGACAACCAAATGACATCTGCCATATTTTCTACCAAATAAAGGACATCCAATCCCAAGGGAATCATCTTGTAAGAGATGAAAATGGTCTTGGGAAATCTGTCAAACTTGATTCGAACCTTCCTTACATTCTCTTTTGGTTCATAGAATCCTGTCATGATATAATCTTTCCAAGCAATTAGAGCAATTCAAAATGGGAAATAGTTTGCCTCCAGAAGTAGCAGACTCACTATCCTAGAAGATCTTTAAGTAGAGACTGGATGACCCCCCTGTTAGATAAACTGAGGAAGGGATATTTGGATAGAGGTAGTATGTGGCCCTTTTCTGATTCTCAGATTTTATCTGCTCTTCAAAGAAATTGATAGGCAAATTATTAAAGGTCTTCAATAAAATGAAGATACTGGGACTTTTCACAGGATCTTAAAATGTCAAAGGTAACAGACTCAAGAGAAGAGAATGTCAGAGCTGGGAGGGCTTTTTGAACAGGGAATATAAGGGCTGAGAGTAGCCTGAGAACCCAGGAGGTCATAGCTGAGGGCCCTTAGAACACAGATTATAATTCTGGAGGGGGTGTTGGGGGGTGGAAGCAAGATGGCAAAGTCAGGAAGCTGCTCAAGCTCTCCCAGTTTCCCTTGAAAATTTCACATGATACCTTCGGAATCTAATGCTTATTGTGCAACAAGAAAATGGCATTTACACACATGTATTATATCTAGGTTATATTGTAACACATGTAAAATGTATGGGACTGCCTGTCATCGGGGGGAGGGAGTAGAAGGAGGGGGAGGGATAATTTGGAAAAATGAATACAAGGGATAATATTATAAAAATATATATATAATAAATTAAAAAAAAAATTTCACATGAAACCAAGCCTCTGAACAGAGTCTGACCATATGAAATCACTCTCCAGCTCAAGATAGACTGAAAAAACTTCAAGAAAAGTCAGTCTCACTGGGGTGAAAAGAGTGTTTAACCCAAGTCAGATAGATTATGAGAAAGACAGTGAGAGGGTCTTAATCACAGCAAATTAACAATTAAGATGATCAGTCCTGGCTCAATGGAGAAGCAGATCAGTAGGGCAGCTTCCAATCCCAGATCAGAAGGCAAACTCTGGAAAACCAAGATATTTCCTGAAAAGAGCAGGAAAAGCTACTGCCTCCAAACACAAGGGATCCTGCTGCTCAAAGCCAAGACTCAGAGCTGCACAGTAAGCTTGGCACAGCAATCCCTTTTTTACTTAAAAGTAAAAAAAAATTAAAAAGAACAAAAGAAAAGGGGGAAATGAGCAAGAAAAGGAAAAGAACCTTGACCATAAAAAGCTACTATGGCGACAGGGTAGACCAAAACACAAACTCAGAGAAGAACTGAATGTCCACAGAAGAAGTCTCAAAGAGTGAAATAAATTGGTCTTAAGTCCAAAGAAGCTTCTTGGAAATTCTCATAAAAGACTTCAAAAGACAAATAAGAGAATTAGAAGATAAAATAAGAAAAGAAATGAGAAGTATGCATGAGTGAGTAAACAGTTTGGAAAAGGAAGTAAAAAATTGTTTGAAGAAAACAACTCCCTAAATAGTAGAATAAACCAAATGGGAAAAGAGATACAAAAGCTACCTGAAGAAAAGCACACATTAAATACCATAACAGCAGAAATGGAAGCTAATAATCTTATGAGAAAGCAAGAATCACTCAAACAAACTAAAAATAATGAAAAAGTGGAAGAAAATGTGAAATATCTCATTGACAAAATAGCTGACCTAGAAAATAGATCCAGAAGAGAAAATTTAAAAATTATTGGCCTACCTGAAGGTAACCAAAAAATTACCCTCGATAACATTCTGCAAGAAGTCATTAAGGAAAACTGTTCTAATATGCTAGAAACAGAGGGGGAAATACTCATTAGAAGACTCCATTGATCATCTCTGGAAAGAAATCCCACAAGGAAAACCCCAAGGAATATTGAGATTATAGATTTGGAGTTTTACAACAAAGAAAAAATACTGTAAGCTGACAGATAAAAATAATTCCAATATCAAGGAGCAACCATCAGGATTAAACAGGATCTGAAAGCTTCTATACTAAAGGATCAGAGTATCTGGAATATCATATTCTGGAAGGCATCTATAATTCTTAAGAACTGTATTTGACACTGTGGCAGACAAAGGGGGGCATCACATGAATTGAGGCTATGGTTTTGAATGGACTCTAATGTGATAGCATCAAAGAAAAAGATATTAAGTGGTGAGAAAAGGTCTGAGAGAAAAGGAAAGGCATAATGGGATAATTAGTTGACAAGAAGCTCAAAAGACCTATTCCAATGCAGGAAAAAAAGGGAGGCGCATGAGGAAAAGTGTGAAGCTTGATCTCATCCATTTTGGTTCTAAGAAGATATAACTTAATCATTCAGGTGGGTGTGGAAATTTATTTAATCTTATAAAGAAATAGAAGGAGAAAGAGGAAGAGAAAAGGGAAGGACAGGATAGAAAGAAGGGAAGAAACATTAGGGGAAAAAAATGGTAAGATAAAGTAGAAAGGGCTGATAGAAGATAAAATAGTGGGTGGGTTAGGTTAAAAAAAAACACTAATAATAAAGGGTGAGGATAGGAGATAAGGTAGTGGGTGGGGTAGGTTAAAAAAGGCAGGACTGAGGACTACGTGGAAAGAGAGAACAAAAAAGTATATGCAGTGGAGAAAATAGTATGGAGTGAAATATGGAACTGGTAATCATAACTGTTAATGTGAATGGGATGAACTCTCTCATAAGTCACAAACATCAGAGTGGATTAAAAAATAGATTCTTACAATATGTTATTTACAACACATTTGACACAGAGAGATAGATAACAGAGTAAAGGTAAAAAGCTGGAACTGAATTTACTATGCTTAAGCCAAATTTAAAAAGCAACGATAACAATTCTTATCTTAGATAAAGCAAAAGTAAAAATAGGTCTTATTAAAAGAGATAAGGAAGCAAAGTATATATTGATAAAGGATACCTTAAATAATGAAGTAGTAACAATGCTAAATGTGTATGCACCAAATGGTAGAGCAGGCAAATTCATAGAGATTTGAAGCCACTTATAGGAAGAAATAGGCAGCAAAACTATTCTATTGTGGGACTTCAATGTTCCCCTTTCAGAATCAGAGAAATCTAACCACAAAATAAACAAGAAAGAAATCAGAGGTTTTAGGATCCTAGAAAACCTAGATATGATAGACTTCTGGTGAACATTGAATAGGGACAGAAAGGAATACGCCTTTTTCTCAACAGCATATGACACCTACACAACAATTGACCATTTATTAGGACATAAAAACCTCACAATCGAATGCAGAAAAGCAAAAATAGTAAATGCTTCCTTTTCAGACCACAATGCAATAAAAATTATGTTTAATAAAGGGCCAGGGAAACATAGACTACAAACCAAATGGAAATTAAATAATCTAATTCTAAAGAATGAGTGGGTCAAGAAACAAATCCAGAAACAATCCATAATTTCATCCAAGAAAATGACAATAATGAGACAACATACCAAAATGGTATCATTTTGGTCACAGCCAAAGCACTCCTTAGGAGGTATTTTATATCTCTAAATAATTACATAAATAAAATAGAGAAAGAGGAAATCAATGAATTAGTCATGCAATTAAAAAAAAAGCTAGACGAACAAATTTAAAACCCTCAATTAAATAGAAAAAAAAATAAATTAGAAATTTTGAAATTCAAAGGAGCGATTAATAAAATAGAGACCAAGAAAACTATTGAACTAATAAACAGAACTAAGAGTTGGTTTTATGAAAAAAATAACAAAATAGATAAACCTTTGGTTAATTTGGTCAGAAAAAGGAAAGAAAAAAAGGAAATCACCAGCATCAAAAATGGATGAACTCACCAGCATCAAAAAAACAATTAAAGAAATAATTAGGAGCTATTTTGCACAAAGCTATTTTGCACAACTCTATGGCAGCAAATCTGATAATCTAATTGAAATGGATGAATATTTACAAAAATGTAAATTGCCCAGTTTAACAGAAAATAAAATAAAATAATTAAATAGACCCATTTTAGAAAAAGAAATTGACAAGTCATAATGAACTCCCTAAGAAAAAATCTGCAGAGCCAGATGGATTCAGAAGTGAATTCTACAGAACTATTATTATTATTATAGCTTTTTATTGACAAAACATATGCATGGGTAATTTTTCAACACTGACCCTTGCAAACACTTCTGTTCCAACTTTTCCTCTCCTTCCTTCCATCCCCTCCCCTAGAAGGCAGGCAGTACCATACATGTTAAACATCTTAAAGTATATGTTAAGTACGACATATGTATACGTATTTATACAGTTATCTTGTTGCACAAGAAAAATCGGATTTAGAAAGAAGGTAAAAATAATCTGGGAAGAAAAAAAAATCCAAGCAAACAACAATAGAAAGACTGCAAATGCTATGTTGTGGTCCACACTCATTTCCCAGTGCTCTTTCACTGGGTATAGCTGGTTCTATTCCTCACTGATCAATTGGAACTGATTTGGATCCTCTCATTGTTGAAGAGAGCCACATCCATCAGAATTGATCATCATACAGTATTGTTGTTGATAATAATCTCCATGTTCTGCTCATTTCACTTAGCAGCAGTTCCTGTAAGTCTCTCCAGGCCTCTTTGTATTCATCCTGCTGGTCATTTCTTACAGAACAATAGTATTCCATAACATTCATGTATCACAATTTAGTCAGCCATTCTCCAATTGATAGGCATACATTCAATTTCCATTTTCTATCCACTACAAAAAGGGCTGCCACAAATATTTTTGCACATACAGGTCCCTTTCCCTTCTTTAATATCTCTTTGGAATATAAGCCCAGTATCTACTGAACTTTTAAAGACCAATTAATTCTAGTACTATGTAAACTATTTGCAAAAATAGGTAAAGAAGGAGTACTGCCAAATTCCTTTTATGGCACAAATATGACATTGATACCTAAACCAGAAAAGGCCAAAACAGAGAAAGAAAATTACAGACCATCTCCCTAAGGAATATTGATGCAAAAAATTAAATAAAATATTAGCAAAGAGATAATATACTATGACCAAGTAGGATTTATGTCAGGACTGCAAGGCTGATTCAATAAAGGAAATTATTACCATAACCTACCATATCAATAACAAAGCCAAAAGAAATCATATGAAAATCTCAATAGATGAAAAAAAAAAAAAAAAAACAAACAAACAAAAAAACTTTTGACAAACAGCACCCATTTCTATTAAAAACACTAGAGAGCATAGGGATAAAGGGAGCTTTCCACAAAATAATAATCAGTATCTGTCTAAAACCTACAGCAAGCATTGATTATAATGGAAAAAAGGTAGGTGCATTCCCAGTAAGAGCAGGGGTGAAATAAGGAAGCCCATTATCATCAGGATTATTCAACATTGTACTAGAAATGTTGGCTTTAGTAATAACAAAAGAAAAAGAAATTAAAGGAATTAGAATAGGCAATGAGGAAATAAAACCTTCACTCTTTGAAGATGATATGATGATATACTTAGAGAAAATCATCCAAAAACCTACTGGAAACAATTCACAGCTTTAGCAAAGTGCAGGATATAAAATAAACCCACACAAATCATCAGCTTTTATGCATATTACTGACAAAGCCCATTAGTAAGAAATAGAAAGAGAAATTCCATTTAAAATTACTGTAGATGAAGTAAAATATTTGGGAATCTACATGCCAAGACAAACCAAGAACTGTATGAACACAATTGCAAAACACTTCTCACACAAATAAAATCACATCTAAACAATTGGAAAAATATCAATTGCTCATGGCTAGGCCGAGCTAATATAATAAACATGACAATTCTGCCTAAATTGGTCTACTTTTTCATCACCGTCCCAATCAAAGTGCGAAAACATTATTTTATAGACCTAGGAAAAATAATAACAAAATTCGTCTGGAAGAACAAAAGGTCAAGAATGGGAATTAATGAAAAAACACAAAAAATGTAACAACAGCACCAGACCTAAAACAATATTATAAAGCTGCAGTAATCAGAATCATTTAGTACTGGCTAAGAAATAGAGTGGTGGATCAGTAGAATAGATTAGATACACATTACACAATAATCAAGGCTTATAGTAATCTAGTATTTGATAAATCCCCAAACTCCAGTTTCTGGAATAAAAACTCAGTATTTGACAAAAATTGCTGGGAAAACTGGAAAATAGAACATCAGAAAATCTCCTGTCCCATACCAAAATAGGATAAAAATGGATGCATGATTTGAGCAATAAAGGGTGATACCATAAACAAATTAGGAGAACAAGGAATAATTTGCCTATCAGATCTTTGGAGAAGTGTCTTCTATAAAAAACTAAAGAACATTATGAAAGGCAAAATGGACAACTTTGATTACATTAAATTAAAAAAGTTTTTGCATTAACAAAACCAGCAGAAATAATATAAAAAGGGAAATACAAAGCTGGGAAGAAATCTTTACAGATAGTATTTCTCATAAAGGTCTGTCTCATTTCTAAAATTATAAGGAACTATGTCAAATTTATAAGAATGTAAGTCATTCCCCAATTGATAAATGATCAAAGGATATAAACAGTAAATTTTCAGATGATGAAATTAAAACCATTTATAATTATGTGAAAAATGCTCTAACTCACTATTGATTAGAGAAATGCAAATTAAAATGACTCTGAGGTACCACCTCACTAAGATGCTAAAATGACAGGAAAATATAACGATAAAGTTTGCAGGGAATGGGGGAAAACTGATACACTAATACATTGTTGGTGGAGTTGTAAAATGATTCCACCATTCTGGAGAGCAATCTGGAGATCCCCAAAGGACTATAAAACTGTGCATGCCCTTTGACCCAGCAGTGCCATTGCTGGGTCTGTATCCCAAGGAAATCATAAAGGAAGGAAAAGGACCCAAATGTGCAAAGATATTTGTAGCAGCTCTTTTTGTGATAGCAAAGAATTGGAAAATGAGAAGATGCCCATCAATTGGAGAATGGCTGAACAAACTGTGTTATATGAAAGTAATGGAATATTATTGGTCTATAAAAATGATAAACAAGCTGATTATAGAAAGGGCTGGAAAAAGTTACATGAATTGATGCTGAGTGAAACAAATAGAATCAGGACATTGTACATAACAACAGCAAGAATGCACAATGATCAATTATGAAAGTCTTGGTTCTTTTTAGCAGAGCAGTGATCCAAAACAATCCTGATACACTTTGGACAGTGTATTGTCTGCATCTGCATCCAAAAAAAGATTTAAGGAGATTGAATGTAATTCAAAACATACTATGTTACTTCTTTTTTTCTAATTTTTCCCATGGTTTTTGCCTTTTATCCTGCTTTTTCTCTCCAACATGATTCACAAAGCAATGTGTATTAAAAAATAAACTTACTACAATTGAAAAAAAAAAAAAAAAGAACACAGAATGTCAGAATTGAGATGAGACTTTGGAATTTAGAGTGTTAGTGCTGGGAGGGCCCTTAGAACCCAGGATGTCAGAGTTGGGAGGGCCCTTAGAGCCCAGGATGTCAGAGCTGGGAGGGCCCTTAGAACCCAGGAGGTCAGAGCTGGGAGGGCCCTTAGAACCCAGGAGGTCAGAGCTGGGAGGACCCTTAGAACCCAGGAGGTCAGAGCCGGGAGGGCCCTTAGAACCCAGGAGGTCAGAGCTGGGAGGGAACTTAGAACCCAGGAGGTCAGAGCTGGGAGGGCCCTTAGAACCCAGGAGGTCAGAGCTGGGAGGGCCCTTAGAACCCAGGAGGTCAGAGCTGGAGGGACTTTAGGACCCAGGATGTCAGAGCTGGGAAAGATTTAGAATATAGAATGTCAGAGTTTGTAGGGGCCTTAGAATAGGGAATGTTATGGATTGACCTACCTGCCATTTGGGGGAAAGGGTGGAGGGAAGGAGGGGAAAAGTTGGAACAGAAGGTTTTGCAAAGGTCAATGCTGAAAAAGTACCCATGCATATATCTTGTAAATAAAAAGCTATAATAAAAAAAATTTTAAAAAGAATAGGGAATGTTAGAGTTGGGAAGGCTCTTAAAACAAGAAATATTAGAGAAGAGATTTACAAACTAAAATGCTTTTAGTTTCTCAAGCCCATTTCTTTTATTTGGAACCAAATCAGAGAAATGCCTTGGCCAGGACAAATAATTGTCCAGCTCTCCTGTCTACTAGCTCAGTGATATTTTCATTCCTCAGAATCATGACTAGGGAATGACACTAAAGGGGCTCTTCTCCAAACATTTACTACTGACTTCTAGGAGGCATAAAAGATCGTAGTGAAATTTAAAAAGAGATTTTGAAAATGAATAAAAGAATTTGGGTAAAATATTCCATGATATTATTTTTTAGAAAAAATTGAGAAATGGACTCTGAAGTACTATAAAATTCACAACTGGTTGAATGGCCCCAGTATCATATCAACTTGGAGGTCTTGAGTGAAGTGACATGAAGATCTGTGCTTGATTCTGCCTTTCTTCTTTGTTCTTCTTTGTTCTTCTTTCTTCGTCTTCCTTCTTCTTCTTTCTTCTTCTTCTTTTTTCTTTTTTCTTTTTTCTTCTTCTTTCTTCCTCTTCCTTCTCTTCTTCTCCCTTCTCTTTTTTATTCTTTAAAAAAATTTAACAATGATATGCAGATATGTTTTGTCAATAAAAAGTTATAATAATAAAAAAGAATAAAAATTCTAGGGTCAAAAAGGGTGTCAGTTGGAAAAAAGTTTAAAGCCCTGATGGATAACAACTAATAGGCATGAAGTCTTTATGCTTTTCCCCATTTTTAATCCACACTTCATCTTGAAATTACTTATTGTATTTTATGTATATCTTCTGTTTACTTATCTATTACATATTGTCTTCCCTTTCACCCTATTAATTTGTTATCTATCCTGAATAGGCAAAAATAAATAGACTTTTTGTTTAGGAACTGTTAAAAAATGATATGTAGAAAGAGACATGACATCTTTACAAAATTCATAGCTTATACAAAGCCAAGAACAGAAATACTAAACCACTGAATGACAGTCAGGATTCTTCCCCCTTCCCCCCAAAAAAGGGAATTTGACAAGATAGAAAATTAGGCCAAATAAAATCAAGTAAAATTGAATAGATTCAAATGTAAAGTCTTACACTTGGATTCAAAAAATTGACTACAAAAATACAAGATGAAGTTGGACAGTAATTTATCAGGAAAAGAATGGAATTTTAGCAGCTAATTTTTTTTATACCTAAAATTTACTAATAAAGAAACTGAGACCCAGAAAGGTAAAATTATTTGTTTAAGGTCCCCCAGTAAGTGACAGATTTGTATCCAGGCCCTTAGACTCCAAAACCAATACTATGCTGTTTTCATGCTGCCTTTGGATTAACTAAACTCTTTTGCTCAATCAAAAACTTTACCTCTTTCCTTTCTGATATGTTTTGGAATGTGCCCTGTAACCTCTACCATTTTCTTTGCTGAGATGGGTGTGGGGAGGACTATGGATGTAAAACACTGCATATAAATTCAACTTTTTTGTTATATTGTTTATATCAATATGTAAAGCTTTCTCCTCCTCATCCCTATTTAATGGATTTTTTTTATTATATGCTCTCTAGGAGCGGGGTGAGGTAGGATGCATTGGGAAATGTAATTGATAGAAAACAAAAATTATCAATAAAAAACAATTAAGTCCCTTGTAAGCCTCTGCATTCCTGAAGCTGCTGCAGGTGCCCTTTACCCTCATCAGCTGTTCTCCCTGGCTTCCAATGCCCTTCCATTCCAACCCAATCATTTCAGATTCTATGATTAAACAAGAAGCAGCCTCCAACAAAAGTCTATCATTTGCTGCCAGTCCAGCACAGAAGTCATTCCTGCTCTTTGCAATTATTCCTGACTGCCGACTTGCTGGAATAATTACCCTATGATTCAAAAATTAGGGGTATTTGTCTGGAGGCCTCATCTCACACACATAAACACCCCCAGAATGTGTTTGGGCAAGGGCATGGGGATTTGGAAAACTAAATAAAAATGCTCTTGGGAAAAATGCAAAGGAAAAACATATAGCTCAAAAGTCCTCAAGCAGACTTCGGGCCATGCAAGAAAGGAAGAAAGGCATTCTTTAAATAAACTGTAGACCTTCCAATCACGAAAAAAAAAAGATGGCCTTGATTTTCTGGGCTTCCCTCCCTCTCTTCCAGCATCTAATCGGAGTGTCTCTGAACCTACAGCTCCGAGCTTCAATCATGGTTGTTCAGCAACCTCCACCCAGTTCCTGGTAGCATCACTCAACTCCATGGCAACCTGACAGCTTAATTCATGGTCTCCTGATGTCTGTTTCTCTAAGCATTATCTGTCACATATCCTGAACAGAACTTCTCCCAGAAAGTTCTTTCCTGCCTGACTTTGGCTGAGTGAGGATCTCTATGGGGGAGATTGGGGGGAGCACCAGTCCAGAGGTTCACAAATTAATCATCCTGAAAAAAAAAAAAGACACCATCACATGGCTTTTTTAAAAATGCTAACCTGAAAGACTTATTTAAAAGAATTTTGTTCATTACTTATGATCTGTTTATAAAGAAGACATGAAAGAGAGGAAATAGGCATATGAGGGGGTTGTTCCCCAATGGTGGAACATTCAGTAAGGCAGCTGTGTGGGGCAGTAGATAGTGTTTAATCTGCAGTCAGCAAGACCTGAGTTCAAATGTGGCCTCAGACACTTACTAGATGTGTGATTCTAGGCAAGTCACTTAACTTTTTTTGCCTCAGTTTCGTTATCTGTAAAATTAGCTAGAGAAGGAAATGGCAATTTCAATGTCTTTGCCATGAAAACTCCCAAAAAGGGGTCATGAGGAGTCAGAAGTGACTGAACCACAACATATAAAACTAGGTACTGTGCTTGGTGCTATGGGTAGGATGGATGTAAAATGCCCCCCTGCTTTCTAAGAGTTTACATTTAACTGGGAGGAAGCAACAGACATACAAGATAAGTGAAAAATAAAATATATACAAAGTGATGTCCAGAAGGAAGACCCTGACAGCTGGGGATGGAGGAGAAATTCTAATTGAGGATATGGCACATGACTTGAACCTTGGAGACAGACTCTAAAATACTTAATTCAGAATATTACCTCTTAAAGCTCACAAATTCCTAGTTGCAAGAAAATTCAAAGGCCATCGAGGAACAACTTATACCCCCAACGAATATTTCCTATATTCTATCTGACAAGTCCTATTTCAGGTTTGATTTAAAGACTTCCAGTGAAGGAACCTTACTTACTACTTCCAAATCAGACCCTTTCATTTGGGGATAATTTGTGGTGCGAAGGATTTGATTTGTTAAATTTGTCCCTTAGTCATTTCCCCTCCCTGTAACAAGTTCAAGAGAGTATAAGCTTTAAAAAAATGTGAATCTCTCTTCCTCAAAGTATCAGAGATCTAGATTTCAGGGCTTCTTTAACTTTTAAATTCAAAACTCCCTTTCACTCAAGAAATTTTTACATGATCCTGGGTAGATAGATATATAAAATAGGTATACAAAGAAAACATTTGCTGATAATAAATCATAATTTCACAAGCCCACACTCAATTACAATAGGTCATATGGGGTCATTAACCACATTTTAATAAGCAAAGATCCAAAGGGACCTCAGAGACCATCTTGTGAAACCTCATACATCAGGAAATTGAGCCCATGATTGGAAAGTGACTTGCTTCCACATGACAGGGAAGTCATACAGGTAGCAAGTAAAGGTAAAATGTGAACCTAGGTCCTATAATTCCGGAATTAGAACTCTTTTGACCATAAAGTGCCAAATAAATAATAACTTTACTAGCCATCCTGGATACTTCACAGTCTAAAATTACATTTGTTTTAAGTGTTCAGTCCAACTCTTTGTGACTTCATTTTTTTTTGGTTAAAGATACTGTAGCAGTTTGCCATTTCCTTCTCCAGTTATTTTACAGATGAGGAAACTGAGGCAAACAGGATTAAATGACTTTCCCAGGGTCAGACAACTTGTAAAAGCCTAAAGCTGGATTTAATCTCACAAAGATGAGTATTCCTGACTCCATGTCTGATGCCTTATCCACTGAATCACTTACCTGCCTCATTTGCTTTAAATAAATACAAGATGGCTTTAAAAAAAATATAGTCATTATTTGTAATCTATTTACAAAATTAGAATAAGAATAGGGAAGATAAAGGAGAATTTGGCAAACTATTGAATCCTCAGAAAAAAAAGGAACCAGCCCTCAAAGGTCAGAAAAAGTTGCCTAAAACAAGTAAAAAAAGTTATTGAACCCAGAAGGGAGCTCAGGAGACATTAAAGCCAACTCCTTTATTTTATAGAAGAGGAAATCAAGTCCACAGTCAGGTAACTAGTGATGGTTGTTGTCCTTCATTCTTGAAGAGGACCAAAATGACATCATCATGCTGCATCAAGTTAGAGAGTCTGATGATGATAGAGCTTGTGTCAACCTCATTATCAATGTGTGTTTTCCCGGAAAGTATGCTGCCAAGATAAGTGAACTTATCCACAGCATTCAAAATTATTGAACCCAAGTTTTCCTGGTTTCAAGTACAATGTTTTATTGATTATAATATACTGCCTCTAAATACTTTTCATAGAACAGAAAGGCAAAAGAGGATAGAATATTGTCATTGTTATTTACTGTAAAAGTTTTCAAAAAGGAAAGCATGTGGTGTCTAAGCAATAAATGATACCCGATGGAAATGTGCTCCAAGTTAAGAAGGGTTTAGATAAATTTAAGAGTGATTGATCTATGATATGTTATAAAGAGAAACCAAGATTTCATAATGGGGATGCTTGTTAACTGGAAATTCATTTACTTCCAAAAGACCCTACAGGATCATCATTGGTCAATTTGGTGCTGTTTTTAAAAGACCTGAAGTACTGTCTTCCTGGAAGATATGTTAGCCTTGGTCAGGATGATGAGAGAAATGACTATTAATAACCAATATCTTGGGAAGGTCCAGAGTTTTCCTCTTCTTCCAACATCACCTAAAACCACTCTGACATGTCTTCTGAATCTGAGATTCTGTGATATTTTTGTGTTGTATAAAAAACATCGCCTTTTAAATTTAATGACCTTAGATTTTATCTTTTTTTTGCTTTCTTCTCATTTTTCTTGTAAGTTTTGGGTGTAGGAGGTTATACTTTGTCATCATCTTCTGAGTGTGTTTTGATCTTCTTTGTCACCATAATAACTTTTTTTTTTTTGAGGCTGGGGTTAAGTGACTTGCCCAGGGTCACACAGCTAGGGAAGTGTAAAGTGTCTGAGGCCAGATTTGAACTCAGATCCTCCTGAATTCAAGGCTGGTGCTCTATCCACTGCACCACCTAGCTGCCCCTCATAATAACTTTCAATGATCAGAAACTTTTTCTGTTGACTGCTCATTTCCCTAGCCTGTTACTCACATTTTAACTGGTAAAATAGGAAGGTGCTTTGTCCCTGACTTCAAGAGTTTTCTGCAGCTATGTTCAGAAATCCTTTCTAGGAATCTGACCAGAAGCACTCTTTTCTGCCCTGGAATTGTTAGGAGTATCCCTGCCCTACTGTATCTATAAGAAGAAGTGAACTAAAGCAAGAGTCTGGCTTTGCTGACGCCAGGGGCAGGGCCAGGTAGGGCTGCACTGGCACAGCAGGATCTGGAACTGCACGCCAGACACCCACCATTGTGCTACAGACCCTCTCAACTGAACTTCCAAGTCCTCCCTGGTGACTCTGAGCAAAGAAGCCTCCAGCACTGATGCTGATTCAGAGGTCCCACCTTGCTGATGCTGGAGTCCTGACCAGGACTGGGTCTGGGACCAGGTCAGGCAAGGCTGGGGCTCTCCTGGTGCAGCCTGCACTGGGATTGCATGCTGGGCTCCCCAACTCTGGTTCCACAAACTTTTTTCTGCTACCTTCCATATCTTTGTCTCTGGGCTGAGAGATCTAGAAACCACCAGTACTGCTGCTGATTTAGGGATTGTGCTGGAGTTGGTTCTAGGTCTCTGGACACTGGGACTACACGTTGGACTCCTACCCTGATGCTACTGACCTTTTCTGCTGACCTTCTAAGTTGTCTTCAGCTGGGAAGTGTTCTACTCTATCTTTCTGGGTGTTTTGATGGTCTAAAATTTGTTTAGAATCATTATTTAAATTTGGAGAAGTTTGGGGAAGAGGTAGGCCAAATCCCTACCTTTGTTCTGCCATCTTGTCTCTACCTCCTCCTTTTACTTTCTTCTCTGCAAAGTATCCTATTGAAAGAAAACAACAGCATTTATCTTTTCAGCCTTATTTAACATGACTCCTATTCACATTTTAGCATTTCAGCCAAAATGACCTATTTATTATTTCCCCATTCTCTTCCATTTCTTCCCTTCAAGTTTTTGGTCGACTGTCTGACCTTTCACCTCTACCTACAATGGACTTTCTCTTTATCTCCATTTCTTAGACAAAAGCTTCTTAATCTGTGAGGTATAGACCCATATAAGAATGCATAACTGAATGTGGGGACTGTGAGAAAGTTTGGCAAAAATATCAATATTCTACCAAGATTTAATTTTTTAAATAAAAATAAAACAAGCATATCTATCTCATTAGAATGCAAATTTGCTTTCATCTTTAATAAGTGGCAAAAAACAGAAATATACCAAAGAATTATTTTTATTGTTTCTTTTTACTTCTGTTTTATTTTTATTTTTTAGATTATACATGAACATTCATTTTTTATATATCCATATGAATCATGGGAGACAAAAATTAGAAGAAAAAAGAAAAACCATGAGAAACCAAACAAGCAAAAGGAATAAAAGGTGAAAATAAAAGGTGAATATGCTTTAATCTACATTTAGTCTCCATAGTTCTCTCTCTGGATGCAGATGATATTTTCCATCCAAATTTTATTGGAATTGCCTTGGATCTCTGAATTGGTGAGAAGGACCAAGTCTATCACAGTTGATCATCACACAATTTTGCTGTTGTTGTGTACAATATTTCCTGTTTCTTCTCACTTCCCTCAGCATCAATTCATGTAAATCTTTCCAAATTTTTCTAAACTCAACCTGCTCATCATTTCTTATAGAACAACAATATTCCATTACTTTCATATATCATAATTTACAAAGATTTGTTTAAAATAAATGTCTTTATGAATTATTATAAGTAAATGTTTGATTTGTATGCCTATTTTATATATCTATATACCAGGATATTATAAAAATTTCTTAGGTGAAAAGGAATCATAAGTGAAAAAAGTTTAAGCCCTGTCTTGAAGCTGATGTCAAAGTTCCATACATGCAGGAAGTCTCTTGAATTTCTAATTCTCATAAGATAAGGCAAATCTCACCTATCAGAACTTGAGGTCTCAAGTAGAAGGGGAAGGCGCAAGTTTCCTGTGAGGGAGAGATGAGCCTGAGAATGATGATATGAGATCAGTTCACATTAGTGAAGAGACATTCAGGAACTCAGGACTATTGGGCTTTTTATTATTTATAGAATGAAATGTGAATGCTTTCATATGTTATATCTTCCAATTCTTTCATCCTGTATATGAGGAAAATAAAACTCATGAAGTCTCTTGGTCCTAAGTAGATTAGCCTGAATTCAGACCCAGGTCTTTGATTCCAAATCCAGAAGTCTCTCCATTATGTTATATTCTCCTCCATGTACTCTTCTTATATTTAGTTGTTTCTAAAGAATTTAGTTGTTTCTAAAGAATTAGGATTTGGATGTTTATTAGCAGTGGATTACAGTTTTACAGCTAAAATAATAGTAATAATAATAATAATTCACACTTCGATTACATTTTAAGGAAAACCAATCATAAACCAACCACGCCCTTAGCAGTTTTTACATTGACAAATTTATAAACCTTTTCCTCACATTTTATCTAAGTCTCAAGAAAGGCAACTTCTAAAAAAATTTATAAGAAAAAAAAAAAAAAAAAAAAGAAAGGCAACTTCTAACAAAGCTCCAATTTAACCATTGTAGAGCTGGAAGGAACCTGAGAAACAATCTGATTGAAGGATCCTAGAGCTGAAAGGGACCTCCAAGGGTATCTGAATAGAGCTTTCTCTTTTGCATCTGAAGTTAAAAGGATTAAGAAACTTGCCCAAACATTAAGGGAGTTAAGCAGCAGTGAAAAACCATAATGCACAGAGCACTGAGCCTAGAACCAGAAAGACCTGAATTCAAATCCAACCTCAGAAACGTATTATCTCTGTAACTTTTGGCATGTAACTTAATCTGTTTACCTCTATTTCCTTAACTGTAAAATGAGGATAATAATAATAACAATATCTGTCTTCCAGGGTTGTTATGAATATTAAGTGAAATATTTATAAAGTGTTTAGCAGACTGTCTGGAACATACTAGGGGCTAGAAAACTGTTCATTATTATTAATCATTATTCAAACTCATATTCTTTGGTTCCAAAACCATGGTCTCATATTGCCTCTTATCCAAATCCCACCTGCTCCCCACTTTACAGGCCTTTTCTTAAAACCCAGATAGAGTCAGTTACACATTCATCTTTTGAGTTCGCTTATGTTCTTTTTCCTCCCCCACCACCTTTTCTTCTTCTTTTTGGTGGGAGGGAAAGTCTGTAAAAGAAAGAGGAAGCTTTGCTGTGTCAGACAGCTCTATAGGAAATCAAGCCTCAAAGAGGGAGGTAAAAAGCTGTTGTCTGTCGTGTATCCAGGGTAGAAAATGAAGCAGATATTCACTTAGCAGGAGCATATTCCCCAAAGATGAAGAGATCAACTAGATAATAAAGCTGAAAGTTGGGACATGTTGGCTTCTCTTGCCCTTCTCAGTGTGGCATTTGGAAGAATTATTGCTTCAAAGCTTCTCTGATAGAATTTTGCCACATTAATTCAGTTTTTAAATTTTCTTCTTGGGAAAAGAGAAACACTATAAAATAAACACAAGCTAAAGAAAAGGAAACTGTTGGATAGATGGATAAAGTTCAAAAGAGACTCTATCTACCCATTCCGATTTGGGTAACATTGATTAAATATCTAGCTATGTACTAGGCCCTAGGGATATAAGGGAGAAAGAGAGAGAGAGAGAGAGAGAGAGAGACAGAGAGAGAGAGAGAGAGAGACAGAGAGACAGAGACAGAGACAGAGAGAGAGACAGAGAGAGAGAGAGAAAGGGAGGAAGGGAAAGCAGAAAGGAGGAAGGGAGAAAGGGAGGAAGAGAGGAGAAGAAGGGAGGGAAGAGAGGAGAGGAAGGGAGGGAGAGGAGGGAGGGAGGGGAAGCAGTAAAGGAGGGAAGGGAGGGAGGGGAAGCAGTAAAGGAGAGAAGGGAGAAGGAGGGAAGGGAGCGAATAGAGAGAGTAGAGAGAGGGAGGAAGAAAGGGAAGAAAAAAAGAAAGACATTTAGGCCTTCAGAAGCTTACATTCAGGATTAAAACATCTTTTTCTAGATAACTAAATTAGATAGATGAAAGATAAATAGATAGGAGATAGATGAATGACTGGAGAGAATAAAATAATAGATATATACCTCTATAAATATAGAGATAATTATATAGATATTTAATGATGAGGAGATGATAGGTAGATAATATATAGAGAGAGATATAGATACAGATAGTAATAAAGGCATAGAAATGGGTGAGACAGAGAAAAATAGGGGCAGATAAAGAGAGAGGAATGAAATGAGAGAGAAACTAGTGAGGGATGAAATATAAAAGAGACTGAAAGAGAGAGAGGGAGGAAGGAATACAGAGAAAAGAGACAAACAGAGAAGGAGGGGAGAAAAGGAAAGAGAAAACTGCCTTTTGCAGACAGACATTCATCATTTGCCAGTCACCATATTTCATACTGGGAAAAATAATAATAGCTACCATTTATTAGTAGTAGAAAAGTCACAAAGCTCTTTACAAAATGGACATGTAAATAACTGGGATGTTTTTATGATCATCTTGTTAATTTTTTAAAAACACAAATAGTGGAGTTCATGTTTTCAAGTATATTTTAAATACATTTTTGTGAATTTGAACATTTGGTTAATGATGTTTCAAATCATTTTTCAAAAGAAAGTCCTACTTCTTACATTTGATTCTTTGATTCTTGGGACCCAGGGACCATATTATATAGCTGTTATATAAATCCTCTTTTGAGTATAAAAATAGAATGACACCCAGTAGGTATTCAATTATTATTCAATCTGTTTAGCATTTCATGACTTGCACGTTCTTTCTCACAAAACTCATTGGGGTAGGTGCCATAGGTATTGTTACCGCCCCTCATCCCATTTTACAGTTGCAGGAACTGAGGCACTAAGATTTTTTGGTGTGTTTTTTTTTTTTTTTTTCCCCACAATGATCACATAGCTAATGAGCTTTTGAGATGTCTGCAATGCAGGTTTTGAGTCTCCAGCTTCAGTATTCTCAGCATATACCCGCTGTTTCTCAAGTTATATGCCATTTGTGAGCATTTGCTGTGTCCTGAACCCTGCAGTGGGAAAGATTAAAGATTCTGAGGGCAGGCACTGTGTTCTTTTCTGCACATCAGAGAAAGATATCTTAAGATGAGAAAACTTTAAATAAATTTTAGATGCTTACAGTATTGCTCATTATAGTTCAAGGCAAACTTTTGCATCTTTATTTTAGGGTTTTATTTTACCTTTTTTAAAATTTGATATTTTTGTTGTTATTTAATGGCCCCTAGGATCTAACTGGTGTGAGAACAATCAATGAAAGCACATTCAATGTAATCCGGGTCTGCCATTTTCATCCTTTAGGAAATTGAGGCACTGAGTAGTTAAGTGACTTGTCCAGGGTCACACAGTCAGTGTGTATTCAGACATAATACTTGAATTTGGGGCTAGATCTTTCTTGACTATGTGGATATAAATAGATAATTCCCAAGTACCCTGAGGAGATACTGAGATTAAATAGTTGATAATATTTATTTAACTTGTAGTCTCCATTTTCTCATCTAAAAAATGGGCTTAGTAAAGCATCTACTTCCAAGGTTGTTGTGCAGATTAAATAAAATAACATATATAAAGTACTTTGCAACCTTTAAAACACCATTTAAAAGCTAATTAATATTATCTGGCTTCCCAAAATAAGCTAATTAAGTCTTGGGCTTCATCGGAAAGCAAAGCTTTGAGAAATAAAAGGATGAGAACTGCTCTGATTTGTTCCTTCATCAGCCCACATCTGACTTAACTATTTTCATTTTTTGGATGTCGTATTTTAGAAAGGATACTGATTAATTGGAGAGCAAGAGGGGAGCCCCAAGATGTTAAAGCACCCTGAAATCATACCATATGATATTTGCTTAAAGCAGTTAAGGATGCCAAACCTGGAAAAGAGAAAACTTGGAAGAAATATGATCACAGTTTTCAAGTACTTCAAGTCATCATGTGAGAGAGGGATTAGACTTTCAACTTTGGAATAAATTATTCGAGTCTCTTTTCTCTTTGTTTGTTTAGTAGCCTGATCATGTATGACAGGTAAAGCTGCATTTGCTGATCAGATAGCACAACTGAGGCAAAGGTGAAGGACAGAAGTAGAGAGATTATCTATTTGGCAAGGTTAGCAAAAACCCCACCTCCATGCAACTTCCCCTCATCACCTATATCCTGCTTTATCCTTCTTTTGAACACCAATTATCACCTATAGATAATAGATTTTGGCCTAAAAGTGACAATACAGGCTATCTGGTATCTCATTTTACAGATGAGAAATCTAGGACTTGGAGAAACTCAAAGAATGTTAAGTAAACAGTAATTCACTATTTAAAAAAATAAATAAATAAATATTACCCATAATGCCTATCTGGGGAACAGATGGAACAAGTTATGGTATATGATGACCATGGAATACTATTGCGGTATAGAAAATGATGAGCAGAATGGTTTCATATGAAATACCTGGACTTACATGATCTGATGCAAGGAGAAGTGAGCATAAACAGGAGAATGTTGCATAAATAGCAATGTTGCAACAACTACTCTGAGGAATACAAGACATTTCCAAAGTAACCATAAAAAATGTTATTGACCTTCAGAGAGAGAACTAATGAACTCTGAGTGCAGATTAAACCATATTTTTTATTTTCTTTATTTTTCTTGGTTTTTGTGTGTTTTAATTTGCAATATGACTAATATGCTTGACTTTACATGTATAGCTAATATATTTGCATGCCTTCTCAAGTGGAGAGGGACAGGAAGGAGGGAAAGAGATTTTGGAACTCAATTTTTTTTTTCAGAACAAGATACAATTTTTATTAAATCTTTTTTTTTAAAATTTTCAGAACATATGCATTGATAATTTTTCAACACTGACTCTTGCAAAATCTTGTGTTCCAATTTTTGTCCTCCCCACCCCCTCACCTAGAAGGCAAGTAATTCAATATATATTAAAAATAATGAAAAATATATGTTAAAATCCAATATATGCATATATATGTACACACACACACACACACACACACACACACAATTATCTTGCTGCACAACAAAGGTCAGACCTAAAAGGAAAAAAATTAGAAAGAAAACAAAATGTAAGCAAACAACAGAAAAGAGTAAAAATGCTATGCTGTGGTCCACACTCATTTCCCACAGTCCTCTCTCTGAGTGTAGATGGTTCTCTTCATCATATCATCATTAGAACTGGCCTGAACCAACAAGATAAAATTTTATTTTTATTTTTTAAAGCTTTTTATTTTCAAAACATATGCATGGATAATTTTTCAACATTAACCTTTGCAAAACCTTATATGGAACTCAATTTTTAAAAGAATGTTTAAAAATTTACTGTAGTAGAAAAATATTAAATAAAATGAACTATATCTTAAAAATAAGAATTCCCTCTATGCCATATGAAAACAATGGAATGTGTCAATGTATGAGATAGAAACTATAGCTTCTCAATATAGTCCATTGCACTTTAGACACTAAATACTGGAAAGATAGGTTTTTCCCCTTGACAACAAGACTATTATTAAACAACTTTGACCAATTACTTCTAGTCCTTCCCTCTGGGATCAAACAAAATAAGACAAATCCCTCTCCCATACAAATTCTTCAAGACAACTAAAATAAAATCTTTTAAATTTCTCCTTCCACATCAAAACTTCCATATCCTCAGTGACTAAGGGATCCCTCCTTATTTGAAAATCACAAAACAACAGTAAGAAAACTTTTTATCAGGAATAGCAAGGAGGATTTTTTAGGTTCTATCTATACTAGGTATCTTTTTGAGACCTAAGTCTAAGACTGAAAATATGTGATTTGGAATCCCTTTCTTCAAGTGATGCTCCTAGTGAATGAATTCAAGGTCTTTTATTATCTAAATCACAGTCTTTTGGAGACTCTTCAGATTATTCCCAAAATGAAGTTGCCAGTATGAAACAGTGCAATTTTTATCATTCAGTCTTTTCTTTCTTCTTTCCTCCTTCTTTCCTTACATTTTTCTCTTTTTCCTTTCTTCTTTTTCCTTTCCTTTCTTCTTTCCCTTCTATCCCTGTCTTTCTTTTCTCTTCTCCTTTCTGTCATCTATCCTTTCTTCAATGTTTTTTTACTCTTTGTCCTGTCCTTCGCTCCTTTCTTCCTTTCTTCTTTCTCTCCTTTCTTCCTTCCTTCCTTCCTTTCTTTTTTATCTCCTTCCTTCCTGCTTCCTTCCTTTCTTTATTTCTTTAGGGCATATCTAATACAAGAACTTACTTGATATTATTATACATATTTTTAACAGTCTTTGTTTTTCTGATCTCAATGAATTGGGAAGAAATAAAAGAAAAAGAGAATTGGGAACTAAAAGTAAAATAAAAAGTATTTTTTTTTAAAGAATTAGTTCCAGGTATGGAAGATGATCTATGAAAATATGCAAAGACAGAAGGAAATTTGGAATAAAGTGAGATGTTGATATTTAGGTTTAATGATTTGTTAAAGGTCTCTCACTGTGGCAATAGTGTTACTTGTCCCATCAAGTCGAGTGAACACATATTCTTTTGTAAAGCATTTGTTTTTTTTTTTTTGTTTTGTTTTGTTGTGTGTGTGTGTGTGTGTGTGTGTGTGTGTGTGTGTGTGTGTGTGTGTGTATTAAGGGCAGATTGTCAAATCAACAATAATTTTTACACACCTACTATGTGCCAGGCACTCTAAGAATACAAAAAAGACAATAAATTCCTGGTGTCAGAAGCTTATAATCTAATGGGAGAAACAATTTGCATGTGCATAAATAGTGTACACTATGTACATACAAGATATATACAGAATAAATATGAAGTACTCTTAGAAAGAAGATAATATTATTAAGGGAGACCAAGAAAGACTTCTTGCAAAAGATGGAACTTTATCTGAAATTTAAAGGAAGCTTTTGTAAAGATTCTATCTATTATTTCTTTTATGCCCCATCCACCTATTTCACTCACTCACCCCTGAGCCTAGCAAAGGTCCAGGAATATTCTAGACCCTGAATAAATTATTAGAAAATTTATTTACTAAATAACTTAAGATAAAAAAACCATGCCTGGAGTCAGAAAAACCTGAGTTCAAATTCTCAGAAATTTATTAGCTGTTGTGACCTTAGACAAGTCACTTTAGGGGGAAAAAAAATTCCATTTGCCTCAGTTTCCTCAACTGTAAAATAGAGATATCCCTCTCAAAGTTGTTGTAAGGATCAAATGAAATAATATTTATAAAGTGCTTGTCACAGAGTAGGTGTTTCATACTTACTTCCTTTTCCCAGCATTTTACAATTGAAGATATCAAAGTTCAGAAAAGGTACAGGATTTGCCATAGCCATTGTTTAAAGAAATTGGATCTGGCTCTTTCTGACCTACCATCAATCTCCCTCCCACACCATGCTGCCTCTCAACAACCTCCTCCTCATACTGCAGATGAGCCAAGTGAGACCCCAAGAAGTTAAGAAAAGAAAAACCAACAAATAATAAAAGGAAATAAGGCAAAAATTCATTTCCCTACAATGTCCTTGCCTATGATATAGTTCACAATTTTAATCTCAAAAAATATTTGTACATAGATATTTGATGGAAACCATCTCTAGAGTGGGTCAGAGAGAAGAAAAAAAATGTACATGGTAACTTTATTATATATTTAAAAGAAATAGTAAGTTGTACACAATGGATTTACAATTTCATGTGCAATCATTTTTATCATATTTACATTAATTTTATATTTGTATTTTATGTTCTGAAAATGTTTGTTATATTCCATAAATTAAAAATAAAATAAATAAATGGGGCTGGGAAGTAAAACTCAGTGAGTGTGGAAAAGATTCTGAGTCTTAACATTTGATTTTTGCACTGCATGCAAGATGTCCAAAAGTGTTAGTGCCCTTTTAACCTTTAATACATTAAATAACATTAATAGTTTAAAACTGCACTAAGACTTTGTATAGAAGGAAGAGATTAAAATAGAAGGTAGAGATGACATTATCAAGACATCTGTATCTTTATAGGCCTTCTATAATTCCAGAGCATTCTTGTATCTGGAACTATTTTTTCTTATATGTGATTCTGAGTCCTCAACAGCTGGGCCTGGATGCTAATGAAAAGAAAGACTATTTAATTGTTCCCAAGTCAGAAGCAATGGGCTGAATTGCATCCCTCCTAATTGCTTGTCTATCTCTCACCTCCTGGCTGACCAATGACGATGGTTCAGATGTCTTGAATTGGAATGGGTTCTCTTGGCTGGTTAATTATGCAATAAGACTCTAGTTTTTAAGCCCTCCCAGTTTGACAGTTTTTGTTTGGATGAAATTCTCAAGCTGTATACAAATAATTCACATTAAAATATAACTGCCATCGATTTACTGTTCAACTGCTAAATACAGGCTGGGAGGGTGCCAGGAGTAGTTATTTCTGACTATGGCAAGTTAATCATTTGATGAGAATAAACTGTTTTAATTTGTATTAAACCATGATTACCTTGTTTGGCTTTTCCCGACAGAGGATGATTTGTGTAATTGGTGGTGCATACTGTATGATTTCATAATGAAAGGAGACGTCAGTTTCGCTTTATTCATGAGACAGAGGCCTGTGATTTCATGCTTCCCTCTGCTTTATCCCCCTTTGTACTCTGCTTCTCTCAGAGAACTCTATTCAAAAACCCAAGCTGAGCATTCAGACGTGGGTGCCGTCTACACACAGCTTGGAAGAGCCACCCAAATGGCTCCAAATACTGGGCTAAAGCAAGAATTGGCAACATTTTCCCAGCTTCCTGGGATGGGAGGCTAAGTGGTCATGTCCTATTCTTAAATACACTTAATAATAGTTACTTTTTTCAAACAACTAAGTTGCCAAAGGGTTATTTTTTTTTCTTTTTTTGCTTATTTAGATTTTCTTGAAATTTGGATGTTTATTTTTCCCAAATTTTATGATGTGTTTCCTCATCCCTAAAATAAAAATTAAAAATAGCACCTACTTCAATCAAAGTCTAATGAAATTTTATTAAGTTCTTCATAAATTTTCTAGTTCTATCTTAAATGAGAACTTTTGGGTTTTATTCATTAATTCATCCATTTGTTTATTTGTTTTGTAATGATTTACCCATATACATGTTGTTGCCTCCTAGTATAGAAATTCTTAACCTTTTGGGGAGGGAAATGGATTACTTTTGTAACTCTGATGAAATCCATTGATGGTTTCTCAGAATAATAGTTTTAATGCATAAAATAAAATGTAGAGGACAACAAAAGCAACTAGTGACACAGTTATTCCAAAAAAATTTTTTTTTCTCATGCAAGTTAATATTATCCCTGAAATCTAACCATGAGCCATAGATCCCAAGTTAAGAATACTTGCCTGAGTAGAGTGTAAACTCTTTCAGGGCAGGAATGATTTCTTTCGTGCTTCTATATCCCCAGCACTTTTCACAGTGACTGGCATTTAGTAGATGCTAGACAAATACTTGCCGAATTGACTTTATCTGGATGGAATTCATTTGAATCTAAAAGACAATAATGTACAGAGGACGTAAAGGGAAGAAAGGCTGGCTTCGAATATCACTTCAGACACTTAATAGGTTGTGCAACTCTGGACAGATTATTTAACCTCTATGTGCTTCAGTTTACTCTTAGGTAAATTGATAGAATTTGGACTCATTGGCCTCTAGGACCTAATTTAACTCTAACAACAACAATTATTAACACAAAATTATTCAATAATAACAAGATTATTAAAATGAAAAGAAGTGAATTTGAAACAAGCAAGTGTATCTTCAAAGAAGAAAAGGTTTTCTTCCTTTCTGCAAGAGTAGAAGACCATGAAACATTACATACAAGGTCATTTTTTTTTTTACAAAGGAAACAAATTATACTGAAATAGAATTATCAAAATTTAAAAAATAACAGATTTGTGAACCACAGAAGAAGGCCCTAGTTTCAAAAGAATTGAAAATGCTGTCAGATTTGCAATCAAACCAAAATCCCAGGGGATCCTTAGATTCAGAGGCAGGAGAGACCTCAGTTTCCCCATCTCTAAAGTGAAGAAATTAATCTAGACAATGCCTAAAGTAGCTTAGATTGCTATAGTCATGATCCTATGAATCTCCTTATTTTTCACATGAGCTAAGTCATATTTAGGAAAGAGAAGAAAATTGCTCAATGTTGCATAGGGAGAAAAAATGTTGAGGAGAAAAGAGATTCAAAAAAAGGGAAATAATCTATATGTATAGAAAATATCCAATGCAGCTCTTATCTAAAGGCAAAAAAATGGAAATTGAGGAGATGGATACCCATTAATTAGGGAATGGCTCAATAAACTATAGTATGTATTTGTGATGGAATATTATTGTTCTGTGGGAAATGAAGAGCAGGATGCTCTCAGAAAAAAAATCTGGAAAATCCTTCATGGACTCAAGCAAAGTGAAATGTACTATATACAAAATAATAGCAATGTTCTGGGATGATCAACAGTAAATGAGTTTGCTATCTCTGTAGTCCAATCATCCACAACTACTCTGAAGAATTTAAGATGAAAAAATCCTATCCATATCCAGAGAAGGCACTGATTATGTCTGAATACAAATTGAAGCCCTCTCTCTTTCTCTGGCTCTGTCTCTTTCTTTTTAACTTAATGTTTCTTGAGGGTTTGCATAACTTCACATGTAATTTCTTAATTGGGGGTGGGGACAAAGGAGAGATCCTAAAACTCAAACATTTTTAAACAAATATCTTTTTTTAATTGTTTTGAATGTAACTGAGGGAAAAAATTAAATAAATAAAATAAGAAAAAAAAATGTTGGAGAACTTTTGAAATCAGGCTTCCCACTTCCCAGCACAGCCTCATACCACTCAATGTTAATTTTTTTTTCCCTTGAGAACATGTCTGAGAAAAACAAATTTAAGCCTGCTTTTGAGATGTTTCACAAGATTATTCTATTAAAAATTCTGTTGACAGTCATTTTTCAAATAATTTCAAAGAAGTGGAAAGAATTTTCAAAAAACAAAAGTCATTTACAAAGCCTAACAAGGGATTTTTGTTATAGGACAATTAAAGATCTCTAAGAATGGTGAAGGGTAGTTCAAGGACTTTCCAAGAAGAATCTAGAAGAATTTAATTTCCCCTATACATTCTCATTTTTATTTTTATTCCTTTAATTTTTAATTTAGGGAATAAAACAAACAAAATAAGATAGTTTCATTTTATTTTTAATTAAATTTATGAAAAACTTAAATAGAAAATAGAAAAATAAAAATAAACCACAACCATATATACAACAGAACATAAGAGAGGATTAAATATAAATATAAAATATAAAACAATATATTTTCATTTCAAGGAAGCCTGTATAATAAATACTAGACATTGTGTTCAAAGCTGTTCCATATTATAATGTTTTTTTTAATTGGACATGAAACAGTAAATCTGTTATGTACTATCTATTATTGCTTTCAAATAAAGTTATCATGTAACTTTCTTTTTTCCTTTTTTAAATTCTCTCCTACACTAGAGATGGTTACTATTAGAAGAAAAGGTGTGTGTGTATGTGCGTGTGTGTGTGTGTATGTGTGTGTGTGTGAGAAATCATTCTACACATATTTTCATTTATCACTTCTTTCTATGGATGCAGATATCATATTTCTTCATATGTCCATTGTAGTTAATTTGGTTATTTATAACAGTCAAAATGATTTATTCATTGAAAGTTGTTTTTAAAACAAAATTGCTGTTATTTTATACAATGTTCCCTTGATTCTGCTCATTCTATTCTTCATTATTTTGTGTAAGTCTATCCATGTTTTCCTAAGATCATTGAGTTCATAATTTCTTATAGCACAATAATATTCAATCACAATTATATATTACAGCTTGTTCAGTTATTCCCCAATTGACGGGCATTCCCCAAATTTTCAGTTCTTTAACACCACAAAGAGAACTGCTATAAATATTTTAGGACATACAGAGGGTTTTTTTGCTTTTTCCCTAATCATTTTGAGAAAAATATAGAAGTGATACTGATGGGTCAAAGGGTATGAGCAATTTAATAACTCTTTGGGCATAATTCCAGATTATTTTTTTAAATGATCTGATCACTTCACAATTGACCAATAATGAATTGGTGTTCCAATTTACCCACATCTCCTCCAACATTTGTTGCTTTCCCCTTCGACCATTTTTGCCATCTGACAGATATAAAATGATATCTCAAGTTTATTTTAATTTGCATTTCTCTAATCAATAATAATTTAGAGGACTTTTTCATATGACAATAAATTGTTTTGATTTCTTCATTGGAAAAATTGCTTGTTCATATCCTTTGACTATTTATCAACTGAGGAATGATATTCTCTTATAGATTTTACAAAGCTCTATATTGAAATATGAGACCACTATCTGAGAAACTGTCTATAAAAATTCATTCATTTGGTCAGCCAGCCTTCCATCCAATAAATTTCTGTTGATTTCAAATCAGTAGATAGCCCAATTCTGCGCTGTATAGAAGGCACAAAGAAGCAGATAGTCCTTGTTCTCAAAGGGTTGCAGACCAATTAAAAAAAGAAAACATTGAAAAATAAGAGTTAAACTGTCCTCTAAAATGTCAGTGATAAAAAAAAAAAAAGAAATGTCCCTTATAAAATAACAATATTTTGAACAGAACAAAGAAGAGGAAACAAAGTTTGTGCCCTTCAATTGTGAAATAGCTAAACAAATTGTAGTATTTTCAAGTTAAAATTATGATGAATATGATAAAGACCAGGAAGTATCAAGGTATTTGCATAAACAAATACAAAAAAGTAAATAAAAACTAGAAAATGGCACACACACACACACACACACACACACACACACACACACATACACACACACACACAAACACTCAGAGGTTGTTGTTTGTCCTTCATTCTCAAAGAGGACCCTCAAATCAAAGAGGTGATGTCATGATATGCAAGTAATTTGGATTTAAGTGAGAGAGGGCTGACCAAAATCACCTGTGTCACCTTCCCCTCCAGGGCCATCTGGATCCAGTGGGCAGATAAGATCAAGATGACTGGAGCTGGATTTGGCCCTGGATGAAATGGGAGACCTTGACCTTTTTAAGCTAATTTTGACTAAGACTGCATCCTTTTCAGTGATTAAAGCTAGGGAGCAATTCACACACACACACACACACACACACACACACACACACACTACAATAAAGTAAGTAAAATGAACAGCAAAGATCAAAATTGAATGCTCTGAAATTATAATGACCAATATGGGCACAAATAATAAGTATGAAAAAGTATTCTCTTCCTTTCTTGGCATAAGAAGGGGAAAATGAGGATGGAATATGTCATATAACATCAGATTATTTCATGTAAATTAGTTTTGATGAACTTTTTTCCCCTGAGTTGGGGTTAAGTGACTTGCCCAAGGTCACACAGCCAGGAAGTATTAAGTGTCTGAGGTCACATTTGACCTCAGATCCTCCTGACTTTAGGGCTGGTGCTCTATCCATTTTGCCACCTATAAACTTTTTAAAATATCTTCTTTTAAAACATTTTTATAAGGAATGACTATATGGAATTAATAGGGAGGACGGTAGTGACAAAAACAAGTAATACAAAAAAAGTTTAAACATTAAAAATTAACATAAGCCACCAATACAAAATGTCCCAAAGAAGTTTGTGATTAAGTGTTTGCCACATGAGTAGCACAGATAGAAAGTATCATGAGTTTCTAAGATCACTCTGGGAAAGCAGAATGGAAGAGACAGGGCTTGACCTGAACCCTGAAGAGAAGAGAAGATTTGAACATGTGGGGAAGAGTTGAGAAGGCAGCCAATACTAGTGAAATGGTAAGAACAAAGACCAGTAGGCAAGAATGAACATGTCAGGTGTCCATAGACAGAAACCAGGCTCATAATTACCCCCTATCAAAACAGCTCCCTGTTCTCCTCCACTGATCTCCTTGAAGTCCATCTGTTCCACTGGGCTTCCCAGCTGCAGTGGCCCTGGGGCTAAATTCACATCAGTGCAATTAAGCAGACAATCCCTCTAATGGCTACACAGTGTGATTCAGTAGGACTAGGTTCACACTGGAAAAGTTATCTGGCTAATTGCCGGAGTGTGACTGTGCGGTGGATGACTCCCAGCATCCTCTAATATGCTCCAACAGGGCTTGCTTTGGAAGATTTGGCTTTCTTTAGGAAAGTAGCTGGTGCGTTGAAAGTGACTAATGATGTGCTAGGAAACACAATGGAGAATATTTTATCCATCTTTTAGCAATTGGCAAGTCCTGTCCATTTTCACTCCACAATATAAAAATCATAGATCTAGAACTGAAAAGGATCTTAATATAAATTCCTTATAGATAAGGAAACTGAGGCTCAAGGATGTTCATTGATTTGCTCAGAATCACAATTTTTGGGGACAGAACAGAAATTTGAACCCAGGTCCTCTAACTCCAAATCCAGATGATTTTCCACTGTACCACATTTATTCTAACCATTCAAGTGACTGTCTAGCCTAAATGCTCATTATCTCTCACATGGTTAATTGCAATAGCTCTCTAATTGGTCTTCCAATTTCCAGTTTCTTTCCTATCTAATCAAGCTGTTAAACAAAAAATTCCACTGAAGTATATGTCTTACCATGTTATTTCAAGAGACCATTAGATCATAAATCTAGACCGAACCTAGAAAGGGACCCAAAAAGTCTTCTAGCCCAATCCCCAATTTTTACAGTTAAGGAACCTAAAGAACAGAGAGCTTAATAAATTTGCCAAATGTCCAAGGATAATGTCAGAACCTTCTGGTTCCAAACCTATTACTCCTTGTCACCATGTACTACCTCAAACAAAGTTACAAGTAAGCAAACAAAAAAGAATGGGTGATTCCTATTGTCTTATAATAATTGTCTTAAAGAGTTTTTCTATCATTGAATTCACATCTGACTTCTTGTGATCTTATATGGGATTTTCTTTGCAAAGTTACCAGAGGATTTTGCCATTTCCTTCTCCAATTCATTTTACATATGAGGAAGCTGAGGCAAACAGGGTGAAATGATTTGCCCAAGGTCACTTGGCTAGATGAGTTTTCTTGACTTCAGGCTCAGTGTTCTATCCACCATAGTGCCACCTAGCTCTCAGTCTTATTGAATGATTAAAAACAATATTTATTGATAAGAAAATCCCTTTACCAATGCACACAGGCAATGTATACAAATTCTGTTGGGATACTGAGATGGTAAATAATTTGCTCAGTCACAAAGTCAATTTGTGTAAGAGATAGATAGGATTTGAATCAAAATATCCCAGCTCTATACCTATTAGGCAAAATTGCCTGGCAACTGACATTTCTATTGCCTTTTAACAATTATAGGACCCATTGCTTACATCTGTATCCTAGATACTTATTCCCATTTTACAGATTAAAATAACTGTGGTAAAGAAAAGTTAAATAACTTGCCAACTACCATACAGGTGGTAAGTGTCTGAGGTGGGATATAAATGCAGAAGTTCCCTATTACAAGTCAATCTTGTATCCACTGTGCCAAGCTGCCTGTTTTTTGACTAAAATTTAATATTTTCTTTAATTTGACTCTATTTCACTTTTCTTCATACATTCCAGAATATTTCTTTTCATAGTCTTCGTATTTTAAACAAAGTCGGGGACTAATTGATTCCTAACTCACTGTTCTTTTGTTTTCCTCCAAATTTTTCCAAACCAATCGGCATGTCTCTGGGACAATTCCTGTCACATTTACCTGCGTATCCATCATACTCCACCAGTCTCCATCACCAGATCAGCAAAATGTGAGCTACTAAAGGGCCAGGACAATTTTCTAACTCAATCAAGACTGCACATAAATCAATCCAGAAGCTTGTGAATAATAGGAAAGTGGGACAAACAAACAAACAAACAGCCTCCCAGTCATAAGCCAAAGACATGAGTAATAAGAGTGAAAGGCTTATTAGCCTAAGCCGCTGAGGATCCCTGAGAGGATCCCTGAGAAAACACTAAGGTGATCACAAATTCCACCGTAAGGACTTTGGAAGAAATATGGTACAGTGGCTCCCAATAAAGCACTCAAACCAGAACTGCCTATTTCCAATAGCATTAAAGTTCCTAGAACTCTCTCCTGAGATGTCATAACAGGTGGTTTTTAAGGATTCAGGAAGACTTAACCCCAAGAAATGGAATTTAATGTAAGAATCTAGGTGACCTAGATGGAGACCAAACAAGACTAACTATCCCACCCAAAGTACAGAAGCATAGCCTGGTCATGGCACAATTCAGGAACAAAGGCTTGCAGGGAGATGTAAAGACCTGAGATACAGATCACTATAAGGAAATATAATAGATCCAAAAATACAACACAGAAAGAGAGAATAACACCAGAAAAGCAAGCAAAACTTCAAAAGAAAAAGGGGGGATTTTTCACATTTTTCATTTTTTCCAAATACTTGAAAGAAATGAAGAAAGGAACAGAAGATGAAATAAAAAGTCTTTTAGTAATGGCCTAAAAGAAGAATAAATAGTTTAGAAAAGAAACTTGTAAGCCTTACTCAAGAAATAGATTCTCTTCAAATTGCACTAAACAGAAATCAATGACTCCATGTATCCGAAAGAAATATCCGAATAAAATCAAAAGACTCAAAAATAGAAAATATGAAATATCTACCATCAAACAAACTCACCTGGAAATCAGATCAAGGAGTGATAATTTAAGGATCAACAAACTCCATGAAAATCTTGATTTTAAAAAAGCTGGACATATGCTTTGGTCCAAATGACACTAACCTCTTGGATGTTTCACAAGCAAACCACTCCATCTCCCAACCCCAGGAATTATTTCTGGCTGTCTCCAATGCCTGAACATTTTTCTTTCTTCCATTGTACCTGACAACCTCCCTCACTTCCCTTAAATTCCAATTAAAATCTTATCTTTTGTTGAACACTTTCCCCAATCTCTCTTAATCCCCATGCCATCCCTCTATTAATAATTCCTCAATTATCCTCTGTATAGCTTGCTTTACAACTTGTTTTTTCCCTCTTGTCTCCTCCATTGGTTTGTAAATTTCTTTTGGGTGGGGACTGTATTTTGCCTCTTTTTATATCCCCAGCACCTGGCATAGTACCTCGCCCATGATAGATACTTAATAAATGTCTACTGTTTGATCAATTGATTTATGATTTCCTTGTGATACAGGCCCACTAGCAACACTGCTAAGCCAAAGAATGTGCACAGATTGCTAGAGCTTTGGGCATAACTCCAAATTGCTCTCCAGAATGGATGAATCAGTTCGCAACTTCACCAGCAATGCATTAGTGCCCCAGTTTTCCCACATCTCCATCCACCATTTTTATTTATCTTTTCTTATTATCTTAACCAATCTGAGAGGTATGTAGTGGTATTTCAAATAAGGGACTCGAGGCTCAGAGAGGTTATGTTGCTTGCCTGAGATCACTCTGCTCATGAATTCCCAAAGCCAAGTTTGAATTTTGGGCTTCCCTCCTTCAAGTCTGACACTCTATCCATGACATCATGAAGACTCTGAGTAGGTGATTAGTAAAATATTTATTGATATATTGGTTGAGTGAATGATCACTTATGAGCTATATTTAAAGGGGATTTTTTCATATAAAGGTTATATTTGAAGATTTCCTGAAGTCCTCTCTAAGAAGAAGGGGGGGGGGGGTTGTAAAGACAATTCATATTCAATAGTGGATAAGAAGAGAAAGCCACTGGCCTGTCTATCTCTAGAGTTCTGAATTTGATTCTGAAGAAATTTATTTGTCCACCTAATAATTGACCCAAGCAAGGGACAGATCTCCTCCTCCCCACCTATTCCATCTTCTTAAACTTATCCTATTTATCTAGCAACAGCTTGGAAAACCTCCTTGTTTTCTTTGTTACTTGTTACTGAGACCATTTTTAAGCCAAAATATATGACACCTGTGTACATGTATATGTATTTTGTACATATATATATACATATATATATATCTACATCCTTAAACACAGGCAAACTGTGACTGTGTTTATGTGTGTATATATCTCCTTAAACACACATGAACTAAATCCAACAATTGTAATCGCATAGTAATGAAATCTGGCTATTTTAGGGCTGCTCAGTGCTATAATTTGAGTAAAGGATTCAATTTATGTCATGACAAGACTGCTTAGAATGAGTATGTGAGTCTCCAAATAAAGTATTATTCACACAAATGCTCAGCTCAACAATGAGTTACATTCTGACGAGCGAGATCATCTGTTTTTATTCTCTGGGACTTCCAAGAATAATATTACAATTCTGTAAGCCTTTGGTAATACTTTAGGAGAGCCAAGTAATATGTTACTTCCATCCCAAGTTTCTGTAATAATACACTTGAATGTTAATACTTTCAAGTCAGGAAGGAAACTTCAGCAATTACAGAGAAGATAACAGCGGCAATTTCTGTTGGGACCACAGCTGTCACGTATAAGGGAGTGTTTCGGAACATCTTTTGCAGCACCTGTGTTTATTTTTAAATGCATATATGTTTTCACGGAGGGTTAGGGGAATGCAGGAAAAACATCAGACAAAGTTGGCTTGCCTAGAATGTGAATCAATAAACCCCTCCATGACCGTACACCTCCCCAAAGAAGGCTAGCAAAAAATCAATGAAGGGTGACATTTACCTCACCAGATATTAACAATCAGCATCCCCGCCATCACAATGATGCAGGTGTACAAAAGTCAAGGTGTGCCCACAAGGACATATTCCCCATGCACTGGTAACCAGAGAGATATTGGTGAGATTCAACTGACCCGCATTGAGTACAAGGACAAGAAGGCAAATCAGAACAGATGTGGGCCCCATCTGGTCATTTGTTGCTTGATCTTCCCAGGAGAGCTGGTTCAATTATTGCTGCCTTCCAAAGAATTCTAAAGCTTTCTTGTTTGTCATTTCAACATAATAGGGAAAGAGTATTAATCACTGTCTGAGGTGATAAGTTATGAGCTTCTCTGATTATCTGTCTGATTTTGCAACAAAACCCCTTTTTTCTTTCTATCATAAACTTATTTGCTTTTAATTAAAATGAAGTCATTAATGTGCCACAAAGGATGTCCATAGCAGGAAACAAACTACTGATGATGAAGTCCTCCAGATGTTTCTATTAGCAGATGAAGAATCAGTAAAAAGCACCAAATAATAACGATGGTGATGATGAACATGAACATGAGGACACTAGCAAATTTAAATTCTGAAATATTACAAATAGAAACCCATTATTAATTCAAAAGAGAGAGTCAAAGTATCCATTTAACCATCCACACTGAAAAAACAAAATGGATAAAAATGTATATTGTCAAGATTATAAGCATATAAACACATATAATTGGGTTATGGCTAGAGACTAGACTTGTGATTTTGTTAACATAAGAAACTTGTAGAAGAAGAAAAGCCTTCTAGAAATTCAGATAAAATACTGGGTTACCTAGCACAGGGATTCTTAAACTTTTCCCTTTTTGAAACCCTTTTTGACCCCAAAATTTTTTATACAACTCTGGATATATAAGTATATACACATACATATACATACAACTGGATGTATAGATATGTAAATAGAAGTACAAATAAAACATTTAATAATAACAAATCATAATTTTGTGACTCCTACTTTTGGTTATGAGACTTCATATGGGGGTGCAAACCATAGTTTAAGAATCTGGGTCTGCTAGAGCACTAGAGTTAAGTGATTTGCCCAGGTAGTCTTAAAAATCCTAAAAGACCTAAAAGTTTTGCCTCTTACACATACTGTTGAACACTCTTAACTAAGTCACTTAGCCTTTCAGTGATCTAAGCAAGTATTTTAAGATTTTAAGTTGCAGAGAATGATTTGAAATGACCTGAAATGATTTGTTATTAAAAAGTTGTTTCAGTTGTGTCCAACTCTCCATGACCCATTTAATTGGGTTTTTTTGTTTATTTGTTTGTTTTTTGTTTTTTTGTTTTGTTGGGAGGTTTTGTTTTGTTTTGTTTTGTTTTAACAGAGATACTGGAATATTTGACATTTCCTTCTCCGGCATATTTCATCAATGAGAAAATTGAGGCAAAAAGAGTTAAGTAGCTTGCACAAGATCACATATCTGGTAAGAGTTTGAGGCCAGATTTGAATTCAGGAAGCCAGCCCTCTTGACTCAGGCTTACACCAGGAATATTTCAGTAGCCTCCTGCTCAGTCTCTCTGGCATTTTCAAATCTCTCCTCCTTCCAATCCATCATCCACTCAGTTGCCCCTGTGATTCTCCTAATATTGTCAATCAATAAATGTTTATTAAGTACCTACTATGTGTCAGGCACTATGTTAATCTTTATTCTGACCATATTAACCCCCAACTCAATAATCAGATGTGTACTCAGTAAGCATTGTGTACATGTTAATTATTTCTTTTTAGCATATTCCCAATAACCTCTAAAAACTAATATAAAATCCTCTGTTTGACTATTAAATCTCTTCATAATCTGACCCTTTCTTACCTTTCCAATATTCAGACACTTTATTCCCTTCTAAATATTCCAGTGATGCTGTCTTTCTTTGTTAGTGTTGGAGCACATTTCATCTCTCAACTCCAAACATTTTCATTGGCTATCTCCCATGGCCAAAGTCACTGTATTAGTTCTATAACCATTATTATTGTTGTCATTATAATGTTATTTATAACTTTAAGATTTGAAAATTATTTTATAAATATTATTTCATTTGATCCTAATGGGAATGATAGCATATAAATATACATAGCATATATATGTAAATATACATAGCATATCTACATATATAAACATATCTACATGTATAAATATACACACATGTATCTGTGTATATATATGTACATGTGAAGACACATATATGTATGTATATATATATATACAATATAGGAGATAGATATATAGATGTATGGATATATATACTTCTTCTTCCCAAAGTATTAATACTACCTGGACTCTCCTAGGCAAACCTTTGAGATATCCTCATTAACTGGTTGGGTGAGGGTCTGGCTCTATGATTTCTTTACTGTAGGATTCTGCCAATAAGGGAGCTCAGATCAGCGTATGCTAACAATAAATAATTAACATGTATATACAATACTTCCTGTGTACCTATCTAATATAGTTCTAAAAGGAGAATTTATTATTTTTTGTGTGCTCTGTCTCCTTTGAAAGACTGAATCTGATGGATCCTTTCTGGAAAAAAAAAAGAAATTTAAAAAATAAAACACATAAGATTACAAAGGAAACACACTATATTGAAATTAGTAAAAGATGAACACATAAACAGATTTCACCAATGCCAAGTTAATAATCTCTGTGTAAAAGAGCTTCTTAGCATTTTCAGAGGTCAAGTAATTAGCTTCTGGTCACACATCTACAGAACTAATAATAATAATAATAGCATTTTTATAGCATTTTAAGATTCATAAGGCACTTTTATAAAGATTACCTCACCTTGAGAGGTACGGGCTATTATTTTCCCCATTTCACAAATAAGGAAACTGAGGCAGAGAGAAGTTAAGTGACTTGCCCAGAATCTCACAGCCGGTATAATTTGAACCCAGTTCTTTCTGAGTCCAAGTTGAGCTCTCTATCCACTGCACTACCTAGATGCCTCCAGACTAGAATACAGGTTTACAATTTTACTTCTCCAACCCCTCAATTTCCTCATCTGTCAAATGGGATCGACAACAGCACGATAGGGATATGGTAAGAATCAAATGCGACATAATAGAGAGAGATTAGTAACTTTCAACCTGCTCTGTAAAAATTAATTCTGAGATCATAAATTTAGGGTGATAAGAAATCACAGAAGTCATTTAGTTTCATCCTTTAATTCTATCTCCAATAAATCAAGACTCACAGAGGGGCCAAATGGCTCTGTAGGACCAGATGGCAGGTCTAGGAGACCCCAGTACCAGCTACCATGCTACACTGCCTCTAAGGCAAGCTTTGCTGGACTTTCAATGAAATAAATTATCCAATTAAAAAAAAATTAGTTAAACACACTAATTCCCAAACACAAACCCTCCTTATAAGGCCATCATGTGTGTGTGTGTGTGTGTGTGAGAGAGAGAGAGACAGAGAGAGAGAGAGAGAGAGAGAGAGAGAGAGAGAGAGAGAGAGAGAGACAGAGACAGAGAGAGAGAGAGAGAGAGAGAGAGAGAGAGAGAGAGACAGACAGAGAGAGAGAGAGAGACAGACAGACAGAGAGAGAGAGAGAGAGAGAGAGAGAGAGAGAGAGAGAGAGTGTGTGTGTGTGTGATTGTGTGTGAAATATGTTTCCATTTTCAGCCTCTTGAGTCCAGCCCTGCCTGCTGGTCTGCATTATCCTATGGGACAGCTCCAGCCTTTTAGAAACCAACTTAGTGAAAGACCCAGTTTAGCTGAGCAAGGCTTTTGCATCGCTGTAGTACATTCCAATCTTGATTCATTAACTTCCAACCCCAAAGTCTTTCCAGGCTCAGTTCTTTCCTGTCATTCCCCGTCTGACGTCTCTATTTGTGGGGAGCGGAGACACTAAGAGTCCACAGCAAAGAAAGTCGGAGGGTGGAGGGGACGGAATAGCAATGTCTGAACTCAGGGAATCGATGATGGAGATGAGATTAACAGTCATCTCTGGGGTATTTTCTTACCCAGCAATTCCAGTAGTAATTATCAAAGCTAAGGTCCCAGCTCTGTGAGACCTTTCAACAGTATTTATTAATGGACTAATGAATTCAAATTATCTCTAATTCTAAGTCAACCTTCGACCACAAGGAGTCCTTAATCATTTATTTTCAAAGAAACTACTGAATATAGATTTTTTTTTCTTTCCAAACAGAATTGATAAAGGCTACCCTAAGGATACATAACCAGAAGGGAATGCTCTCAGAATCATCCTGGGGCATTTTCAGTTTTATCCACTAGGTAATTAAACTAATTAATGTACCACAAATGTTTTATCTCTGGAGTCATCCTTTCAGTAAAGGACAAAAATTGTTTTCACAAGTTTATAACATTCCCGAGAGAAGCACCCATGAAATGGGATGGTTTGTTTCTCCAACTGAGCTTTGACATGGTCCTGGGGAATTTGGTACTTGTGAAGAAACGGCACTAAGTGATTGCTATTCTTTGATCGAGAACATTCGTGCATCAATGGAGCATATACAGAAAGAAAAGTCCTATACCTACCAAAATATAATTAGTGGCAATTTTTGCTGTGGTAAAACAAAAAGGACAATGTTGGGATTACTAGGTGAGAACTGAGGTTGCTTCTGGGGCTGGGGTTGAGTCGGCTGAGGTCCAGGGATTGAATTTAGCTAACATCTGCCCCATTTCAGCTATAAGAGATTCCTGGTTTAGCCCTTAACAAGTTAAGTTCCTTATTTATCTATTAGCACGCTCACTTAATCTTTAACAAAGTTTCCTCGTTACTCACGGTTCTGGGTCAGAGAGACTGAGATCTAGATCGGAAGCTTTTCCACTGGAATCAGGACTGTGTCTGTCCCTGTTCGGGCACCAAATTGCGAAGGTCTGGTCTAGCTCCTCTTGTCAGGATAAGCAAAAGTCCTTGCCCCACGTTGGGCGCCAATTTGTTACGAGCTGTTGTCTCCAGAAGCTGCTGGATCGCTCTCTGGGAAGAGATCTGCTGTGTCTTCTACTCAAATCTCTCCAACAGATTCTTCTTCCTGTAATGAACCGTTGTCTCCAGGCAGTTGCTGTTAACTCTTGTCCAAAGAAGTGACTTCCCTTCCTGCAGAGAGCCCCGTCAAGCCTGATGCAATTCAGAGTCTTCCTCTTGAATCCTGGCTCTGAATCTCCTCCAACTCTTATCCTTCTTCAGGCCGATCTGCTCTCTGCGCCCAGTGCTGTCTCTTTTTATCCTCCCAGAGAATGGGCGTGGGATAATGCAAGGGCTTCTGGGAAGAACCACCCCAGCCAATGAGCAATGATTTGCAAAAGAATTATATGGGGATTAGACAAAGATGCTCCTTTAGAGGAGATCATAAGACGCTGTGCTACAGTGGGAACAAATGCTTTTTACACCCGGACAATGATGAATGTGGAAAGACAGGGTCCCTCCTGGCAAGGGCCTTCTGGAGAAACTCGGCGATGTTTTCAATGTGGAAAAATTGGGCATCTAAGAGCTCAGTGTAGATATGGAGATACAGTGAGAAGACAGGGTGAGAGAAGACCTAAAACCCCATGTCCAAAATGCAACAGAGGACTCCATTGGGCATCAGAGTGTAGAATAATTCAGGGAAATGGGATGAGGGGCCCAGGTCCAGGGCCCCAGGCAAAAAAGACTTGGGGCATGATGGCAGCTGATGTTACACCCAAAGAACCTTTAGAAGGCCAGGACTCTGATTTAATCAATCAGCAGAGAGGCAATCAGATGGAAGAAAGGGATTGAAATTAGGAAAAATAGAGTTGTGTGCAGTAGAGACTACCGAGATACTCCCTGGAGAAGTGAAATCTGTTCCTGTTGAGCCTATGGATCCTTTGCCTCCAGGCACAGTAGGCTTGACCATTTCACCTTCTGAGAGTGCCTACAAAACAGTGTCCATCCATACACTGATGTGGGAGACTGGAGAACGTGTATCTAATATCCCAGTCACTAACACAGGCAGACAACGTGTGATTTATCAACCAGGAGAAGTAGTAGCATCAGGCTTATTGTTACGGACCCCTAATAAGCAACCTAGTGATAGTCGCCTAGATTTTGACTCCAATGAACAAAATCCAGGAATATATTGGACAGCAGCTGTGACAGCTGACCGACCTATGCTTACTATTTATATAAACGGAATACCATTTGAAGGATTGGTAGACACGGGTGCAGATCGTACAGTTATTAGAGGTGCCAATTGGCCCGGTCACTGGCCAAAGATTAAAGCAGACACCTATATGTCTGGGGTGGGAGGATCAATAGCAGCAGAGGTTAGTGCTAGGCCTTTGAGATGGGTATTTGAAGGAGAAACAGGAGCTTTTACTCCTTTTGTGGTTGAAAAAATCCCCATCAATCTGTGGGGAAGAGACATTTTACAGCAGATAGGATTACAAATAAGCACTTCGGCTTTTTAGGCAGGGCTGCTGTTGAAGGCCTACCTGCACTTTCACCAGTTCCTATTCAGTGGAAGACTGATTCACCAGTGTGGGTAGAACAGTGGCCCTTAAGAAGTGATAAAATTCAGGCCTTATTAGACATAGTGCAAGAACAACTTGACCAAGGACACTTGCGGCCTTCTCTAAGTCCTTGGAATTCCCCAGCATTTGTGGTGAAAAAGAAATCTGGAAAATGGAGGATGATAACTGATCTAAGAAGAGTAAATGAACAGATGGAAACTATGGGAACTCTTCAGCCTGGACTTCCATCTCCTACTCAGTTGCCAAGAGAATGGCCTCTATGGGTTATAGACATTAAGGATTGTTTCTATTCTATTCCTCTAGATAAGGAGGATATGAAAAGATTTGCTTTTTCAGTGCCTAGTGTTAATTTGGCTGAGCCTTATAAAAGATATGAATGGACAGTTTTGCCACAGGGAATGAAAAACAGCCCTACTATGTGCCAAATGTATGTTGCAGCTGCTCTTGCTCCAGTAAGAAAAGCCTTTCCAAAAGTAATATTGTTACATTATATGGATGATATTTTGGGATGTGCACCTGAGGAACAAATGTTAGAGGCATGCCTACAAAGGACCATGGAAACATTAAAGTACTACAAACTGCATATAGCTACAGAAAAAATTCAAAGACATGCTCCTTTTCAATATTTAGGATATGAAGTATATCCTAAGACACTCACAGTACAAAAGCTTTCTTTAAGAACAGAGAAGTTGAACACCTTAAATGACTTTCAAAAATTAATAGGAGATATCCAATGGATGCGTCCAGTGTTAGGCTTAACTACCAATCAACTACAACCTCTCTATGACATTTTAAGGGGAGACAATGCTTTAAATTCACCACGCCAGCTTACAAAAGCAGCACAAAAGGCTTTGAGAGAAGTTGAACTGGCTTTATCCAATGTGGTTGAAAGAGTCACTCAAAAACCCTTGGAAATATCAGTTTTTGCTACAAAAGAGGCACCCACAGCAGTCCTTCATCAAGGAGACAGAGTGATTGAGTGGGTGAACCTCCCAGCACAACCAGAACAAAGCCTTACACCTTACCCAGTGCTTGTGGCTAGGATTTTATTAAAGGCTATTAAGAGAGTAACACAATTATCTGGGATAAGTCCTGAAAAAATATACACATTCTATACTAACGCACAGATTAATGTATGCTGTGAGAACATCCCAGAATGGCAAATTTTATTGGCCACCGCTCCAAATTTTGCACATGGATCTCCATTAAAGATTACCCGGCTACTACATAATTGGCGATGGATTTTTGAAGAAAAGGTTTCTAAGGTTCCTCTTAAAGGACCAACAATCTTTACAGATGCCTCCAAAGAAAATATTTGTGCCATATACTCTCATGATTTAACCATAAAGAGAGTAATCAGGACTCCTTTTCAATCCACTCAACAGAATGAATTATTTGCTATCATGCTAGCTCTCACTTATTACCCAGGAGACGTAAATATAATTACTGATTCAGCCTATTCAGTAGGTGTAGTACAAAGAATTGCCACAGCCCAAATAAAATTTGCAGCCTCCAATATTTATCAGCTCTTTAAGGAACTTCAAGAGCAAGTGAGAAAACATCCAGGCAAGATTTATATCTTGCATGTCCACTCACATAGTGGACTTCCAGGTCCCATTTTTGATGGAAATTCAAAGGCAGATAGCCTTATAACCATGTTAGCCAGTAGTCCTTTATTTCAGGAAGCACAAGAATCTCATTCTAAATATCATCAGGCTGCTCGAGCTTTACGTTTACAATTTGGAATCACAAGAGAGGAAGCTAGGAGCATAGTAAAAAGCTGTACAGCTTGTCTTCCTTTCCATGCTCCTACACTCCCTCCAGGGAAGAATCCTCATGGTTTGAGACCCAATGAAATCTGGCAAATGGATGTGACCCATTATAAATCTTTTGGTCGTCTATCTTTTATTCATGTCGTGGTAGACACCTTTTCAGGATTCACATTTGCAATGCCAGCAGCAAAAGAGACAGCTCGAGTGGTCACTGAATTCCTTATACAAGCTTTTGCAATTATGGGTGTGCCACAAGCAATAAAAACAGACAATGGACCTGCATATACGTCCAAACATTTTACACACTTTTGTGCACAGTATAAGATTTTACATACCACGGGCATACCCTTTAATCCTCAAGGGCAGGCAATAGTAGAGAGAAGAAACAGAGATATTAAGACACTCCTCCAAAAACAAAAGAAAGGGGGAGCCACAGGTAGCCCTAGGGAACTTCTAAATTTAGTTCTCTATACCATTAATTTTCTAATTTTTGACAAAGATGCGCTGGCTCCAGCAGACAGGTTTTATAACCCACCAGAAGGGCAGTGTCCAGTGAGAGCATCTCCACTGTCCTTAGATAATCGCCAGGTGATGTGGAGAGATCCAGAAAGTGGTGAATGGAAGGGACCAGATAGGTTAACTGCCTGGGGGAGAGGGTTTGCTTGTATTTCTTCAGCAGGAGAAGGAATCAGATGGGTGCCAACAAGTCATATTCGCCTTGTCCATCAGAGAGAGACAGAAAAAGAGAAAGACCTCAAAATAAAGGAGAAGATCTAAGAAACATCTGACACTGAAAGAGCATGGATAATAAGAAGACTGTTAAAGAACTTAAAAACCAGCAGGAATCATTGGACTTCCTCACACAAGATGAGAATAATGGACAATGGACTTATGGACATTTATAAATTTTCAATTTATGATTATGATTATGTTATATACTTCTAGCATGTGTTATGTTACTATGTTACTATGTGCTTATGTAATTTATGTAATTATCTGTAATACTTCCCATATTGATGGATTTATGTTTCAAGGTCATGACTGTCCTATGTTCTAAATCAAAAGAAAGGGGGAGATGTTGGGATTACTAGGTGAGAACTGAGGTTGTCTGGATGGTGACAAGGTGAGAATTCAGGTTTTCTGGACAATTACAAGGTGAGAACTCAGGTTGACTTGATAGAGGGGGCAAGCTCATTGGCTGGGGTGGTTCTTCCCAGAAGCCCTTGCATTATCCCACGCCCATTCTCTGGGAGGATAAAAAGAGACAGCACTGGGCGCAGAGAGCAGATCGGCCTGAAGAAGGATAAGAGTTGGAGGAGATTCAGAGCCAGGATTCAAGAGGAAGACTCTGAATTGCATCAGGCTTGACGGGGCTCTCTGCAGGAAGGGAAGTCACTTCTTTGGACAAGAGTTAACAGCAACTGCCTGGAGACAACGGTTCATTACAGGAAGAAGAATCTGTTGGAGAGATTTGAGTAGAGACACAGCAGATCTCTTCCCAGAGAGCGATCCAGCAGCTTCTGGAGACAAAGCTCATAACAGGACAACATTTAGGGAATGGTTGATTTCTTTCTTCTTCTTCTTCTTTCTTCTCTTTCTCCTCCTCCTCCTTCTTCTCTCTTTCTTCCTTTCTCTCTGCCTCTATATTGCTCCTGCTCTGCTTTTGTGTGTGTGTCTCTCTCTGTTTCTGCCTCTGTGTCTCTGTCTGTCTCTCTCTGTGTCTCTCTCTTTCTCTTTTTCTGGGTTTCTCTCTCCTTTTTCTGACTCTCTCTCTTTCTTTCTGTCTCTGTCTCTCTCTCCATCTCTCTCTGTGTTTCTCTCTCTGTCTGTCTCTATTTCTCTGTGTGTATGTTTCTCTCTGTCTCTTCTTTCTCTCTTTTTGTTTCTCTCCATCTTTCTCTCCTCCTCCTCCTCTCCTCCTCCTCCTCCTCCTCCTCCTCGTCCTCTCCTCCTCCTCCTCCTCCTCTTCTCTTCTTCTTCTTCTTCTTCCTCCTCCTCCTCCTCCTCCTCCTCCTCCTCCTCGTCCTCCTCCTCCTCCTCCTCCTCCTTCTTCTTCTTCTTCTTCCTCCTCCTCCTCCTCCTCCTCCTCCTCCTCCTCCTCCTCCTCCTCCTCCTCCACCTCCTCCTCCTCCTCCTCCTCCTCCTCCTCCTCCTTCTTCTTCTTCTTCTTCTTCTTCTTCTTCTTCTTCTTCTTCTTCTTCTTCTTCTTCTTCTTCTTCTTCTTCTTCTTCTTCTCCTCTCTCTCTCTCTCTCTCTCTCTCTCTCTCTCTCTCTCTCTCTCTCTCTCTCTCTCTCTCTCCTTCTCCCTCTCTTTCTGATTCTGTCTCTTTCCTGGTAGCATAGCAGATGGAATGTTGTTCAGTCATTCAGTCATATCTGACTCTTCATGACCCCCATATGGGTTTTTCAATACTGGAATGGTTTACTATTTCCTTCTCCATTGGATCAAATACTTGAGTGCTTGAGTTCAAATTTAGTCTTAGACATTTACTAGTAATGTCACCCTGAGGAAGTCACTTTGCCTCAGTGACTCAACTGTAAAGTGAGGATCATAATTTCCTACCACACAGAGTCATTCTCCAAATCAAATGAGATAATATTTGTCAAGTACTTAGCAGACTGCCTGGCACTAATTCCCTCTTCTCTTCCCTCATTTTCTTTGGCTCTCCCAATAATACACATTTTTCAATATAGAATTTAATTATCTATGTACATGATATATGTGCTATACACCCTGTTCCCTCCCTAGCAAAATGCAATCCCCATGAAGACTTTGATAACTTCATGTTTTTCTTAGTTTGAGAGGTGGCCTAGTGGAATGGATAGAACACTGACCTTAGAACCTGCAGAGATTGGAGGACAAGGCCTCTCTTCTAACTTATATTGGCTGTGTGACTGTGTACAATTCAATTAACTTCTCAATGCTCAACTTCTCTAATTGAACCAAAAAAAAAAAAAAAAAAATCCTCATCTGGGAGGTCCATATACTAATGGAATCACAGATTCGGTTCCTATCCTTCGTGAATAGCACAATTCCTGGTCCACACCACTATATTCTTGTTGTTCAAGTCATTTTTCAGTTGTGTCTAACCCTTCATAATCCCATTTAGAATTTGCTTGGCAAAAATTCTGGAATGGCTTGGGTTTTCCTGACTCTTTATCCACATACCATCTAGCTACCCAGACTGTGTTAAGGAATAGAATTAGAATCTTGATCTTCCAGAGCCCAAGGCCAGAACTCTAATCGTTTATTGGATGCATATTTATTAAAGCTAAACCCATTCCTTTGCATATCATGTATCCATTCACTAGTATTAAGAGTACTTACAATGGAACTGATAAAATACAAAGGCCTTTGGCTATATTTTCATAGTCCACAGAATTTTACAACTTTTTTCTAGAATCCATCTATCAAGATAATGAAGGAAATTTCTACCCCATATACAGGAAAAGGTGGCTAAGTCTTCTGTGAGTAGACATGAAGACTGTATATTTCCCTTGTGTTTGCTGTAAGTTTTATAAAATACACATGAATTTATGCATTGATGAATATATACATTGAAGAATTCTTAACATTCAAATAGTGTTTTATACATAACAGCAGTACTTTTTAGAAATTCAAGATGCCTACTCCATGGGGTCCTTTTCTCTCCTACACATCAACCAATTTTGAATGCAAGAAACTCTCTATTATTCAAGGACTGATTATCCAATTTGTCTGGCTTTGCCTTCCCCACTGGTATTCTTAAAGTTATAAAGATATCTAAATATATTGTTGTAAAACACTGGCGAATATAAAGAATCATTAAGTTTTTTCTTTCTTTCTTGGCAATTCACTTCTTCAAAATAGTGATAATGTTGCTTGTATAATGGTAAATTTTGGTCAACCAGATTGTAGACTCTTAGAATGAGATGAGACTTAAGAGTTCACCTAATATACTTTCCAGAGAGAGGTCAGGGATTTACTTATCCATGGTTCATTTGCTTTTTTAAAATGTGCCTGGAGTAGAATTTGAAACTCTTGTCTTCTGACTGCAAATCTTTGAATCAAACTCTGGACTCACTATCCCAAAAATGTGGTATCTCTGGAGAGTAACTAGCTACTTCAAACTCTCAGTGTTCTAGTGGTATCTCTAAGGTAGTTCTTATATTATCACTCATGAATCCCCATCCAGCATGTTCCTAAATTAGCATTTATCTATTTAATATCTCCCCAATATAAATCAATTAATTAGTTTAAAAAAAAAAAGAGAGAGATTTTCTAAGGATAAAAACACCATACACACCTCCCTAAACCAGGAGACAAATTTTCCTCTCTCTTTACCTTTTCAGACACTGGGAATAATGTGCCTTAAATTTAAGTGGCTGGTAAAATACCTCCATATACCTTCCTGGAACTAAGAACTTTTCTTTCTCTACAGCATTCTGATGGGCTTCATTTCTAGTTGAAGCAAAGCTAACAGACAAATATGTCTCTTGCTTAATTAATTTAGTTTGATCAAGAAATTTTATTGATTGTTATATGATCCGTTCACCTGACTTATCAGTCAGCAGCATTGTTTAAAGCTAGACTGTTGTCAACTCCATTGGAATGTGTGATGACTCTTCTGAGCTTCTGAAGTTCACAAAATCATATTTTGGTCAATTTCCCCTCCAAATGCTCAATCCCTGCAGTCAGATAGAAGAAAAAAATTCAGAGAAACAAAAAAAAAAAAAAAAAAATGGGATCTATGCATTCATAGCCACATGGCAATCCAGTGAGGAGAAAAGGCAGCCACAATAATGGCCATGATCCTCTTCCTACCTGAAAAAAAAACACATCATTTTCCTCCTAACTCTAAAACTACTAAGGAAGAAAGTGAGAGACTGTTAAGACTTTATTTTTCTAATTTTCCATTCGTTTATTTATTTTCATGCATATTGAACTCCTGTTTGGGAATCATTTAAAATGTTTTTTCATCACTACACAGTAATCCAATGAAAAAAAAAAAGTCAGAGGATATCTAAGCATGCCCTGAAGTAAGGGGGGCAGTGGAAGGAGGATAGACATTGTCTCCATTTTAAGCCCAGAAAAATGCACAAAGCCTCCATATGGGTTGATACCAGACAGCATTTGTAAAAACTGGATATCATTGGTCAGTCCTGTGATTTCACATGAATGAATTCACTTCTTAAACTTGCCTTTTCAATATGCCTGTCTCTTGATGTCTGCAGTAATTTCTGAAGAAGTGATTGATTTTAATGCAATTTTTCACCCTATTTAAAGTTGTCAAGGTTAACCAAATTATCCATTTTGTTGATGTTGTTCATCCAACTATTTTGAAACAAAATGGCAGGGACAGCTAAATGGTATGATGTGAAAAAGCACTGAACCTGTAGTATTAAAAACATGAATTCAAATCTGGAGTCAGATACTTATTAGCTGTGAGACTCTGGGTAAGCCATATAACCCTGTTTGCTTCTGTTTTCTCTGTAAAAATTAACTGGAGAATTTTTGTAGTGCCTAGAAACTGGAAATTGAATCAATTGGAGAATGGCTGGGTAAATTGTGATACATGAATGTTATGGAATATTATTGTTCTGTAAGAAATGTCCAGCAGGATAATTTCAGAGAGGCCTGGAGAGACTTACATGAACTGATGCTGAGTGAAGTGAGAAGAACCAGGAGATCATTATACACTTCAACAACAATACTATATGAGGATCAATTGTGATGGATATGGCCCTCTTCAACAATGAGAGGATCCAATTCAGTTCCAATTGATCAGTAATGAGCAGAACCAGTTACACCTGGTGAAAGAACACTGGGAAATGAGTGTGGACCACAACATAGCCTTTCCACTTCTTTTGTTATTGTCCACTTGCATTTTTGTTTTTCTTCCCAGGTTATTTTTACCTTCTTTCTAAATCTGATTTTTCTTGTGTAGCAGGACAACTGTATAAATATGTATACATATATTGTATTTAACATATACTTTAACATATTTAACATGTATTGGACTAGCTGCCATTGAGGGGAGGGAGTAGAGGGAAGGAGGGGAAAGTTGGAACAGAAGTTTTTGTAAGCATCATGTTGAAAAATTACCCATGCATATGTTTTTTTTTCAATAAAAAGCTAATAAACAAAAAAGAAATGAA